>NW_026623802.1:239121-256022 GCF_030028575.1 Malurus melanocephalus | reverse complement strand
AGCTCATACAAGGAGAGGGACCTCTCCAGTGTCCTCTGCATGGYAGAAAAAAAATGCCAGAAAAGTGACTGCAGTAACCTCAGCATGGCTGTGGCATCCCAGAGGATTGCCCCATTTTTTTTTTTAAGTAAAGTCATATTTTTAATGGGAAATAAACATCAACATTGTTTTATTATGTAGAAACCTCTGTGCAGCTTACCAGGTTGTTCCAGCTGTAAATCACCCGAACTGTTGAAAAATGATGAAGGTCTGATTTCCTTAGGAGAAATGGATGTTGACATCTCTGCCATTCTTCACAATATATTTTAAGATTCTCCAGGTTAATGGTGTTCAAGACCTCCTTATGCAGGAAAGAATTCTCTTCATGATTTGTCTATAGTTTGTTTCAAAAAGTTTGGAGAAAATGCCTTTGTCCCCATTATTTGCTTCACAACATAAATTTCTCAACATTCAGGTCTCTGTTAATGTTTCTGCCTAAACAGATGCAAAGAATCTCTCAAAAAATTGTTTTTATTTTAGAGTGAGGTTTCTAATAGCAACCTAATGGAGCTTGAATTTTTTTTTTTCTTCACACGAGTCCATCCTTTTCTAAATGTGTTTGGCATAACTACTTCTTGCCTATGCTTCCTTAGACTGTTTTATTTCCACGTACATTTGCAACTTTGGGCATTTTTGTAAGGTTTTAGTGCAGTTTCTTTCTAAATGTATTTTATTTTTCACCCAAAGTGGAAAAATTGCAAATACAAATGCACTTGCAAGAATAAAACCAAAAAATTCCATAGGAAGAGAGATTTGATTTTAAATGTTATGTCTTTTTAGATCATGTGATGTGATTTTGAAGCTCACATATTTTTCAGAAAATGTAGAAACTTCAGCGGAATTCAGCGAATTTGGGGATAGAGAAAAACTGCCTTCACTAATTTGATGGCATTAATAAGATCCAACAGTATTATGCTGCTAGAAAAAAAAACCCACAAAAAATAAAAGAAATCCCAACACTCTCAATCACTCACCAACCAAAAAATCCACAAAAAACTAAAAACCAAACCAAAAAACCCCAAAAGACACACACCAAAAATAAGAAACAAAGAAATGCTGATGCTGTGTCAGACACTTGAAAGAAATTACCTGGAACATGTGTTCTGAAATTCATTCCCGGGTTTCAACACCAAGAAAGCTGTAGAGTAACATGGGATGGATGCAACAACCTGATAATATGAGATCTGGAAAACATGACTTAGAAGGAATAATTGAATAAAAAAACAGCTACTTGGCCTTGAAAGGGAAACACCAGACACTCTATAACTTTTTTCAAGTGTACAACACTTCAGACCAGCCTGAAGACCAGCAAAAGCCTGTTTGCTGACATGACTGGGATCTGCAGAGGGAACTCTGTGTCTCCTGTTGGATTTAAGCTCCAAACAAGGGAAACTTCCAGTGTTTAAGATGAGACACTCTTTAAAACTTTGTAAGAGTGCAATAAATGAATCACAAATTAGAAAAAAAAAAAGTTGTCTGAGGAGTTCTGGTATCTCAATCACTGGATGTTTTTTGAGGAAAAAAATGACAAATGTTTCTTGATTTATATATAATTACATATAATTAACCTTAAGCTGAAGCGAGACAAAGGGGAAATTACATCTTTTCTCTTCTCATCTTTTAGGATTCAGAACAGAAGTGAGAGATTAATGCTGTTTAGGGTTTAAAGGGTATTTTTAYGCTGTGCTTTTAAGCATAAGGTGGGAAGGAGACACTTTGTGAATCATTCTGACAAGCTGTATATTGCAAAGAGGACTGCGAGTACAAAGGAGAGAAGCAAACTGAGCAAGCAGTTCATCACACACAGGAACTGCAGCCAGCTTGGATATCATCAGCAGAGGCAATTTACCACTGGGAAATGGTTGTGTTGTGGTATTTTGCAGAAATATACTCTTGTGSAGAGATTCCCTAACTCCCGAATGAATGCATTTTCCTAACATTTAATACCCTGTCCTGATTCTTTCAGAATGGAAAAGTTTAAATTTTTTTCTCACCTAAAATTAACTGATTTTAAATATACATTTATGATTAATAAATAGAGAAGAAATTGTGTTTAGAGCAAAGTATTTCAGGACTTTTTAAAGAAAATATTCATATTAGTTCTAAATGCAAAATTTAAAAGATGAGGCTTTGGAGTTGCCTCAGAAGAAAAATAAATGTCAGAATCATTTAACCTCCTCTGGAGTGGGTCTTCAACTTTCCTTCAAACTTCAATAAAAATGATCCTAGATTTTTAGTAAGATTGGACCTTGTTTAAATATATGTTTTAGGAATTCCTCTTCATTTTGGAGATTATMAATTCTTAAGAGGAACTGTCCATGTTCAGTCTATAGTTGCAATGTTTTTGTTTTGTTTCCTTTCTGTTATGATTCAGGTTACCTTCAGAAAAATTGAAGGGGCTTTTATTATGGGCTTTATAGTCATATCAATGAAATATAGCTTATGACAAAACTCACAGTAAGACAGATATGGTAGATGTTCCCTATCCCCTAAAAAGCACAAARTATTTTAGCAAAGGCAGTTTTATTTGAGGTATTAGAGAACTCAGAATATTTAATTTCTTTYTAGGGAGTTAGCTTATAAAATATTGATATTTTCTCCTTTCCACTCAAACAAGGATGGATTTTTAAATAATATTGAGATATAATTTCAAACTCATTACTTATCTTTTCAGAAATGCCTGTCTTAATTTTTTTTTTTTTTTGCTAAGGATTTGCTAAGCACTTGCTAGTTTTCCTAAAGTTTATCTAAAGCTCATGAATGTAGCATGATAGTGATATTGTTTAACTCTTCATTTTTATTTGGAAAAGCTGTGTAGAAGTGGCCATTTTACCTTCTTTTTGTTTAAAACTCTCTGTTCTGAATTCATTGTTTGTTTCTTGTKAGCACCAAAATAAGCTTTGAAAGAGAAAAGGCTTGGGATGAAATTCAGCAAAGGTAATTTATCAAAGACATTGCCATCTACAGCAACCTAAAGAAATAAAGTGCCAACAAAAGCTTGAACTAGTCAGTTTATAAAAACTGGAAAATTTAAAGACTTGAAGTACAAGTATATCTTTGAAAAATAAAGGGAATCTGTCTGCTATGCTTTGTCCTGTTGGTTGGATTTGGCCATGGATAGTGAGTTACTGTGAATTCACTTTTTTCTGCGGTCCACTGACGTAAGTGAAGATTAATCTCCTACCCCTCCAAACCTCATCCTGTAATTACTCTCATTTCCACTGTTGCTCTAAAACCACTGTGGACACTGAGAAATACCCAGAGTAATGCAGTGGTTGRATTGTACCTCAGGGCAGCAGGCTAGAGTGATGTCCACAGTAAATACCACGGGACTGAAATATGAGGTGAACTCATGACATTCCCTTGACAGAAACTCAAGCTGCTAATTCAGAGATCCCTTATTAAAATGCAATGTCTTTATTTTTTTTTCAAAATAGCTTGAATGGAGACCATGAATCATCCTTACATTTGCTGCCACTGGATCTCCATCCCCTGTCCCCATGGAGCTGTCTGAAGGGTTGTGCATGTTCCTACAGGGACATTTCAGATGGGTTCCAGAATGCTCTGCACAGCCTGGAGCAGCCTGAGGAACCTCACACTCACATCACCTCTCAAACATTTGTGTGCCATTTTGTTAGAGAGGTTTATTTCTAGTGAGATGGATTTTATCCCTTTCACCCTTCAGATCCAGATTAAAGCTCTTTTGATCACCCCTGCTTGCTTTTTCTCTAAGTTCCTTTTCCCCCCTTGGTGTACCACATCTATTGCCAGTGGGCCTGGTGTCATGTAGATAGACACATGATGAAAAAACCCCAAATTCTGCTGSTGAGGGACTCTCTCAGYCCATCACTCTGGGGTGCTCCAYYGGARTTGCTGTTATTGKGCAGCTGTTATTGGGGTCACTGAAGTCCCCAAGAATTCTAAGTCCTGTGACCTTTTTGTTCCTTCCCATTGTGTGAAGGTCTCCTTTGCTTCTTCCTGAACCARCACTGTAGTGAAGACACATTAAAACATTGCATCCTTCTACTCAGCACAAKAGACTTCACAGTTTTGCAAAATATGCAGGAATATGCTGTCAGTTCCTAAAGTAATTAATATTATCTACATTACCAACGGGCTGTTTTACTGAGCTATCAAGAAGAAATGAAGCTCTCAAATGCAAATATGGTGGCTTTATGAACTTTGTAAGTACTGAAAAGGAGGCAATTTTTTTTTTCTTTATCAGGTTGCTTATAAAAATAAATCCAAGCTTAACTTTTCTTACTGTTCAATTGGTGAGATGGAGCTGGAGTTGGGAGGATCACAAATTCCCAGATAAGCATGCAAGAGAAGTATTGATTAGCTAAGTAGCTCAGATCAATGTTCTTCACCCTTGCTTAGCAAGTGCCTCCAGTCTGAAATAGAATTTTTATTACTATATTTATTGCAAAACAAAGCTGAGACAATTTAATGGTAGGCTCTGTGTGTGTGCTGATCTGTCCTTGGAAAAGCAGCAGAAATCCTTGGTCTAAAGACATCAGTGGAGCAAGATTTTCCCTCCTCAGACCATAAGAAATCTTGAACGCATGTTTGAACTTCCAGGGAGGTTTTAACCACTACCTTAAATAATTTTCAATGTTTTTTTTGTAATGGATAAGTAGTCAGTCTAAAACTCTATGTTACAAAGACAGAGYACTCCAATTTCATTGCAAGGCAGCTGCAATCCTCTAACTTAGTTGTAGGTTTAAGCCCTTAGAAGAAAGGGCACACGGTGCTGTTTTTAACACATGACAGATGTGTGTTACCTGCTGCTGRACTGTGCATTGCAGAGACTTGATGTCTTCCTACCCTGGGCAAWCACCAGAATCTGGATGCCAGAGTGCCCAAGAAACACAAATGTTATGTGATTAGGATGGATATCTCCTCTGCTGAAGACAATCTGCCTAACTTTTGTTTTTTCTGTGGAAAGCTTTGTATTCCTCTTGCCCAGCCACCATTAAAACAAGAAACACAAATGCTATGTGATTAGGATGGATATCTCCTCTGTTGAAGACAATCTGCCTAACTTTTGTTTTTTCTGTGGAAAGCTTTGTATTCCTCTTGCCCAGCCACCATTAAAACGACCCTTGTGGGACTCTGACAAAAAATATTTCAGACACATGTGCAGGTAATTAAAATAAAATCAGCAACTTGGTGATTTCCAAATCCCAATTCATGARATAATTTTCATGGTACCAAGACTAGTTCAACAAAAAATTAACAGTATAAGAGACTTATGAGACTATGATGAGACTTTGTTTAAAAAGATGGATTCATGTGTGTGCTTAAAGATGTTTATGTGCTCATGCATTTGTTTTCTGTGTGGGCCCTGCTTCCTGAGGTTGTGGGCAAAGCAAAGCAAGAAGTTTCTTTGTTTGGTCATATTGCGACTTGAAAGCTGAACAACGCTGTTCAGGGGAGAAGGGGATGTAGTAGGCAGTTGGAAAAAAAAAAGTATTTTTCTAACAGCATTTGGTGGGAAAAAAAAACATTTTATGAAACTTTCACCATGTGCTGATCCAGAATATTGTTAGCAGGAGTAGGTTAAACTGTGCAGGTCTCTCGATCTGGATTTAATTATTCAGCTGATTAAGTTTTACAAGCAGTTCATGAGAAGAAGCTGTTATGGAACCTGGCAAAACAATTTAGAGATTGGACTTAATAATCAAGGGTAGGGTCTCACCATTCATCCCAGAGCCCTTTATCAATTGTGTGTGAAAATATCTTCATCCACCACCAAAACAAAGCACCTGCCTTGCTGKCAGGAGCACGGTGCTGTTAGCAGAGGACAGGTCACAGAACAGCAGGGTTGGCGTTCGAGGGGGAGGAGTTTGAATTCCAGGTGCCATGAGAGGCAGGAGCAGCGATTGTTCAGGCTGAAAGGGAAACCAAAGTAACATAATYAGTGCAGCAGAGCTGTGTGAGTGGTTTGCAGTGCAAGGTTTGTGCTCTGTGAGTTCATCTTCTTTGACTGTGTCCAAGATAATGAGATTGGCCTGATGCCCAGAGCCAACAACTGTCCTGACTATAAATTTGCCAACCTCGTCTCCTGGGGCCCATCCAGCTCCATCCTGCAAGTTCTGCTGAAGTCCCAATTCTGAGTCTGGCTCCAGCCTTTCCCCTTCCAGGTCTAATCTCTTCTGTCACTCCTGGGAACTTCTGAGGTGCTACAGGCACCAGTCAAGGGCAGTTTGCCAACAGTTGACAATTGCCTCCTGTAGAGCTGACTGTTCTACCCACACACACAGCCCAGAAACAGACAGGAATCATCAGATTGTTGTCCAGGAAGCTCCCATTGACAGCTGTGGCAGAAACACTGAGGTGTGGCAGGGAGGGAARGGTGGGTCCAGGCTGAATGCAGAGGTCACAGTGCAGGTACAGCCATACAGGGATCGCTGCAATAGCCTGACCTGTTGGATGAAGAGCAGTCCTGCAGGCACAGTGCCAGCTGTCCGTGCTGCAGCAGGTCAGAAAGCAGGAGAGCTGTCGAGACTCTTGTGTCCATGGCAAAGTGTTGCTGCCATCTACCAGGCAATCCCCTCTCACATCCTATCAACCCACCAGTAGAAAACCTCCCAAAAAGGCAGAGCAGTAACACCAAAGAATATTTGACTATAAGAAAACACAGAGGAATGGTGTTCAGTACACTCTGTGTTCAGTARAGAGGTGAGGGGAGTACTYATTGCAATCCTAAACCCTAGGAAAKGCTCTCTTGGTCTTACTGGGAGGTTTCCAGCRTGCAATCCACAGGGATTCAGACCCTCAGCAAATACACTGCTCATCAGGCTGTAGAACAGTGGTGGTGGTGACACAACCAAGAGCTGTCCAGTGTGAAGTGCATCAATAGTCCATGGGAGAGGGACATGACCCCAATTCCCTTCTGCAGGGTTACCCCCCTCCTGGTGCAGTGACCCAGCTTCAACACAAGCTTAGCAGTAGGATTGGGCCCTTGATAAATCCTGGTGGTAAAATATGTGGGAAATGTGTAACGAGTGCTCTTTGCTAAGGAGGGACCTTGTCTGGGAAGTTGCTGGGGGAATGCCATGAACACCAGACTTTATTCAGGATATGGTCAATGGCAAAGGCATTGAGTCCTGCTCAGTAATCTGTGCTCAGGAGAAAAATAAAGCTACAGGCTCTACGAAGAGAGCCTGTTCAGATTTCTTTGGTTGGTGTTGCCTTGTGTTTAGCAGCATTTCCTCTCAGCCATTTCTACCCAGCTCCTTGGTGGTCTGTGTTAGCTGAATAAAATACCTGACTCCATTGTATTACTTCTTCTGGTTGAGATAAAACAGCTGCTCTTCTTATTGTTCCAGACAAAAGAAATTCAAGTTTTGGTCCACATTAAATATTCTTCTGTCTATCTTTGGCACAGTCATCAGCAAAAAATTTAACTTCTCTATGTTTGTTTTTCCTACATGTTCTTTATCTTTCATATCAAGGATTTGTTAAGGATGGGACATCCCCTTCTCCCTGGGCTGACTAGAATGCAAATAATTTCATAATGGACAAAAGAAATTTGGATGAGAGAAGAAACAGTTCCAGAAAGGTCTGTGAAGGGGAAAAGTGTGTGTTTCAAAGGAAAGGGGTCCTTTTTTCCCATGCCCGAATATTAGAGAATGGGAGAAAATATTATTTAAGAAAAATAGGTAATACTACAGTATTCTAGCCAAGTTTTAAATCACCCCCACCCACACAATATTCGCCTAAAATAGTCAGTACTGGCAACTCCTAGCAGAAGAACACAGATGATATTTTACCAAATTAATGGGTTGTTTTGGTCCAATTTGGCAAAGTTTAGAGTCCTATGAGAAAAAGAACCCCTGAGTTAAATGGCAGTTGATGAATTACAAGAGTTTCAACAGAAGACTGTAAGGGAGAAACAGGGAATAAATAAAAGAAGGAAATGCATTCACTTGGCACAATAATTCGTCTTTCACTGGTTTTGGTTTTTTTTTTTTTTTTTTTACAGAAGACTGTAAGGGAGAAACAGGGAATAAATAAAAGAAGGAAATGCATTCACTTGGCACAATAATTCGTCTTTCACTGGTTTTGGTTTTTTTTTTTTTTTCAGTTGTGTGAATGTGTATATAGCCTAGACTTCTTTAATTGTTTGCATTTTGGAGAGCCCTTTGTTCTCAAGAGGTGTCACTAAGTTCTTATTCTGTTTTTCTTCTGCTTTTTAATTAAAAAAAAATTGCAAATGCAAAACCTAGCTGGGTGATTTATGATGAAAAAGACTTCCTTTGAAAAGGATTTGTTAATGAGGGCTTGGAAGATGCATTTGGTAGTTAAACTTCAATGCACTTTTTTCCATCTATCCTGACCAATTTTTGTTTGCTGATGCAAAAACCAATGTAGACTTATGAGTCATCTGTTAAAATTATTTTCAATCTCAACATTGTTTTTTATTCACAGGAAGTTTGCAGTTTACTTTTTATCAAAGGAGGAAAAAATAATTTGCACTTAAATATTTATCACACTAGAAATTTGGAAGCAGAAAATGGTAGAAAAATGTCTAAAATCAACTGCTCTCTGGTCTGTGATGGAGGTCCTAGCTCTTCAGAGAAAAACCAAACTTGTCTGGAGGCAGGCATCAGAAGAAGGCAGCTGCCAGCACATGGAGCAGCTGGGAGCAGCTAACCAGTACCACTGGTAGCTGTGACCCCAATTTTGGCTGATCCAGTCCTGCTTGGTGTCCTGAACATTCCTTTCAAGTTCTGCTCACTGTGGGAGAGCAGGAAAGATGGAGATGCTCCTTTCTGGAAGAGTGAGAAGGAGCCTACTGCTGGTGAGGTTTGGCAGGAAGACAAATGAGTTGACAGATTTTGGCAGCCTGCTTTTGGAAATGGGTCCATCATCCTTTAGGAAATTAAAATTCAAATGTCTCACAGCCAGAAGTGTTGTGTGGGTGAACTGAGGTTGAATATGGATTGTGTTGTAGACAGAGACAGAAAAAAATTCTGGGCGCTCTGGTTTTCAAAAGACCTGTTATTGGTCATCTGGAATTTGTTTTCTTTTCTTTAGAGTTGCAGCATGTTTGAAGTTTGGGCTGCTGGATGGCAATGTGAAGGAGAAGAACTGCTTGGGCTGTGAGAACAAGCTGTGTGGTGGGGACCCAGTGGGAGCAGGGAACTCCCTGTCTCAGGATGCCGTGGGTGCCAGAAGTTTGGATGTGTGGAGTCCAGATCTGTYGGAGGCTGCTGACAGCAAAGGCAGCTCTCCAAGTGGTCTGTGAGTTATAAGTGATTTGGAGACTGGCAGAGCACCCTGGAGAGGAATCACTGCATGCCTGCTTYTTTCTTCTGCTCCTTCCTTTGCATCCCCTGGCTGGTCCTTGCTGGAGAGAGGATACTCTGTCAGATAATCTGACCCCAAATAACCTGGTCTAACACAAGTAGCCTGTCTCATACTCTGATGATCTCAATTGTGCAATGAATAATGTCCTTAGCACACACTAAGCCAGCAAAAGTCAGAATTATAAGCCTCAGYATGTCGTCACATGCAGGGGTGGCTCTGACCTCGTGATAACACAACTCACCCCACTGGAACTTTATAAGCKTCACAAAATCTTTCCTTGCTTTCTGCCTTAGCGGTGCAAGCAGCAGTGCCAGAACGCACCAAAGGTTTAGAAGAACATTTTGTATAAAGCAGGAATAGCAGATGCCACTCTTGRTGAAGATAATGCTAACAGGTTGAGAATATTTAGTGGTTATGTGTGGGGAGATAAAAAAAGGATTTACATTCTTGTACAGGACTTTTCATGTTCGTCCTACACACCTTCTTTGAGCTCATTTGTTGTCATGTTTCCATATTCTGTGAACTTCAATGGAGTTAGCAAAACTCCCMAGTAAAGACTTACAACAGTTTGATACAATATGTGGCAAATGCCCACAAACCTACAGATTACTGTGTCTTTAGTGAAGGCTTTAACACATTTCAGAGATCTTGTGTGTCTTCGTGCCAGCACAACAATCCTCAGTGAGGATTTTTTCCAGCTAGACTGGGCATAAAAAGGTTTTCAGGATGAAATTAAAAGGTCCTTTGTAGGTAATTACAACATTCTCATCTTTCCCATCTCTAACAAATAAGTAGTCTTGTCTTGCTAGTTGTATCTTTCCAAAGGATAATATTTTCTGTTCTTTCTTTAATTGTTATCACTCTCTTAATTCTGCATTGTGTTATRCACACAGACTCGTGCCTACTCATCATTTTCTTCAGGAAATTAAAGCTGAGACCTGCCCCAGCTAAAAAGCATTGGACCTGTCAGTAGCCATATGAGGCTGTAAATAGAATTCAGGCCTGAGCCAGAACCTCACCCTACAGTCCTGCATGGTGTGGACATGTCATTCAGGCCACCACAAAGGTGGGGATTGCTTCATTGTTTCATGACTTCAATGTGACTGTGAAAAAGTTGTGTATTTTGACCTAATTCTGTCACCATATAATTATTAACAGAAGTGTATTGCCTTTACTGCAATGCTTACAAGGATGAGACCACCTCTGTGCATCTGCTCCAGTTTATCTAACAATCTCTTTGTAACTTGCCTCCTCTTCTTCACAGACAGGTTAYAATGCGTGTCTGCAGTGCAGCACAGCAGAAAGTGGTGAAAATTTAATATGGAGAAGTCACTGTTCTGTCTGAAATGCTTCTTACTGGAATATAAAATGCATCTTACACTCCATGTCGAAGTGCAAGGAGTTTCTACTGGGGTCATACCTAAGGCAGAGAAAAGAATATTTTGTTGCTCGTCTAAACATTAAAAAAAAAAGGCAGAGGAGCAGAGTAATTCTGGATTTTTTGAGAAAGAAATAATATTAATAGTATGGCTTTGGCATCGATAAGATTTTTTTGAGCAAACCCCTTCTTTGTTTCCCTTTTGTGTCACAAAGTGAAGATTGATCACAAGGGAAAGGAATTGATTTGATTTGGGATTTGTTAGCCTGTTCAAGTTGCTTATTTACCTTTGAAACAAAAAGCTATTTTAAGAAATAAAAGCACTAATGTGAAATACGGTGTCATCTCCACCAAATTCTCCTTTTTGATCCTCTGTCCTCTCAGTTAGTGAATAGACTCAGTCCTCACAGCTGTATTGCTCAGTCATGGCAAAAACTCTTTGTCAGAAAATGTTTCCAGGTTCTATTTGCAGTACAATTATCAACAGCTTTAACATTGCTCTGATTTATATCTTACAAACTTCATTTTTTTCTACAACCTCATTACAGAATTATTTGTGAAAGCAGGAAATGTGTCTTATTACTTCCTAATCATTTTAGATATAAACTGTCTGGAAGTTTTCCAGCTAATATATCAAATTATCTCACTCTCTSAAAGGGTCCTTCCAAAATTTGGGCTCAGATATTGGTAGATAATTAATTATATTAATCACAGCTAGTAATTTCAGATGGCTGTCTGAATCTGACATGCTAATGCATCAGTTTAAAAAGATGCCAAGCTCCATTGCTGGGATCTAATAGGAGATAGTTCATCTACAATTTCACTTACACTTCTGAGTATAAATTATCTAGGTCAGTAATTTAATGAAGACAAAATTGTAATGACGTTCCCTGAGCAATAATATCCTTCTAGAATTACTTTGTCTGTCTTGGTTTTTTAAATTTGATTTTTTTTTAGTATACATGTGTAAAATGCTGTCCAGGGAATTCAGCAAGGCAAACAAACTTCCAGGGACATGTCAGGCCATGTGAGTCAGTGAAAACAGGGCAGATGAGCAGCAGAGGTGACAGGTTRTTCACCTGTAAGTTGGGCACAAGCACAGTTCCTCTCTCACCTTGGATCAAGGCAGTGTGACATTGGATGGGATCTGACTTTCCCCTCTCRGAAATGCCACTGCACTTTACATGAATTCTTATCTCAAAGCAATTTTCTCTCCCAAATGCTCTGTGCCTTTGACACCAGAGCCTGGGAAAATGTCATTAAAGTCTTGTCCCAAACAGAGTGGAGGAACGACAGATGATCRAGTTTAATCTGCCACCTCTTTCTGTACTCAAGGAAATAAACTCTGAAGCCATGTAATCACTCCCCCAAGAATGTATTAGTTATGCATAGTCATTAGACTCTCCTGCAYAGAAAAGACATGTAAAGAGGGCAGCAATTAGATATGAGAGAAGAGCACATGAATAATATGTTAATTTAGTGACTTASTTTCTGTATGTGGAATACCAAATGACAGATTCTCACTTTCTCCATTGAACTTGCTATGATAGCTTAATTAATGATTATTTTCACCGATATTTAACTTTACAGCCTGATTTGGCATATTCAAAGGCTGAGCTGTGCTGCTGTCTCAGGTAACTCACGTTTCTTTCTCAAGCTGCTCCTGAATGTACACAATCATAGCCAGCACAAATGCTATTATGTAAAAACTGCATCTCTAAATTCACTTTCCACGGACAATAAAAAGCAATTACTTGCATATTTGCAGAAARGAGAATGAAACTTGCATAAGCACAGATGAAACAAGTTAATTTCAAATTCTTATGGGAAATTTACTGATAATTTGCTCTGTTATTCACCAAGGCTTTCATGAAAAGCAGAGAGAAACAATGTGAATCATCTAGCAAWGTTTTGCTATTGCTTTTCATATATGCATTTTAAATGAAGAGAGACCTGATTGTAAATAAACATCCTCAGAGTATTAGCAGCTATCTGCAAGTAGTCTAACTGCTTAACAAGTCAAATAGTGATTTCAGAGAATGTATTTGACACAGTAGGTGGGATAGGTATATGAAAATAAATATCAAATTTACTGTGATTTGGCAGGTGACTGGGAGCTCATTAAATTTCTGTAACACAATTACTTGTGATCCCCTGGCCTTTCCTGAATTCTCAGCCTCCTCAGCTCCTATTGCTCCTGGAGCAATCATTTTTTTCAGCTCTGAGCCATGAAAAGTGGAGGAAAGGTCTTTGTTGCTGTTGTGTGCTTTTTTGTTTGTTTGTTTGTTTGTTTGTTTGTTTGGCATTTGTTTGGTTTGTTGTTTTTTTTTTCTTTTGTTTGCTATAAACCTGCAAATTTTAGAGTCACTGGAGGAGTCACAGGCATAATGAGATTAATAATATGTGTTAAATGAATTCTCAKTCTTAGAGAAATCTGAGCTATGGGGTATTCAGTGCCCTATGGATAACTGAATACAAGAGCTCAGAAGAGAATGTCTCGAGACACATGAGGAGAGGAAGGTGATGGCAGCAAAAGCAGAATGAGTGCGAAGGTAAGTTTAGTGAATAAAATACCTTCTTATCTTGTTCTTTCCCCAAAATCAGAAGAGAAACAGTTGCATTGCTTGGTTTGGATGTCCAAACTGTGCAAAACGCCAAGCCAGTCTGCCTTCCTAGTGAAGTAATTTTTCTGCAGTTTTTCCTCTGTGTGCCTGGCCATTGACATGCTCTCCAGGAACGGGTGAGGATGRGTTTTGGGCAGTGGGAGATGAGGAGCTGCAGCTGAGCAGAGGAAATGCCTCTGGGACAGAGTTTTGTGACACGAGGTTGTAGAGGCTCTGACAGGGCTTGGTGCAGAGSTCTCGCCACCATAACCTGCTTCTGGACCATATCAGTGTGGTAAGAGGTGACTTTCAACAAACACATCTTTGTCCAGGTCATGGAAACAGTGGGCAAAAAGAGTAAATGGCATGTACAGAGTGAGTAGGCCATTTCCTAGAGGTGTAATCTTTCAGTAGATACTCACCTGCTTTATCTGTGGTCAGTTTTAATTAACATGACTCTTCCTTCCTCTTCTGCACAGAAAGCAGCTCCCTTTTGTTTCCTGCCTCAGAAAACTTTAACTTCTGCCTTGTCCCTTCCTTAAAATCCACAGAGGAGCTTTGGACAGCGATGCTGAGCCCTCCTCAGTGTGTGAAGTTGCTCTGTGCTAAAACACCTGGCTGTGACAGGTGGGCTGTGCTCCTATTCACCACTTACATTTTTTACCCACYTAATAAGGTTTGTTTTCTTGATTTAACCACAGCCTATTGAAATCCATGAAAGTATCCTGTTGCTTCAAGAGGCTGCAGGTTATGATRTAAGTTTTGTCCTTGACTTTAGGCCAAGAATTCACCCATAGAGTCTGAACTAGTTTGGAGTCACTCTGATTTTGTCATGAGGAGTTTCAGTTCTGATATGAGTTGTTTGCTCAGAAAGTGGTGTTTTTTTACTTWATGGTTGTGTACCTCCAACCTGGAGAGGAGATCTTGTTAGTGAGGGCTATTGCAGAACATGCAATCAAGGGATAAGGAGCTGCTCCTTAGGGATGTTCTWCTCCTCTAATCTTCACATAACAGCACCTGGTGGGAGGAAACAGTGTTCCAGGAAAGTGCACCCTGACTTGGCAGCTGATGATGATTATGTTAGGAGAAAAGCCTACAGTCTCTCCTGATTAGGGAAATCATTGTTTTCATCTGAATTAAAGAATCTTTTAAAAGTTTCCRTCTGAGATTTGCAACTGTTTTACCACTGAGTTCATGTGGTAAGGTCTCACTTGATGATTAAACCTTACCTGGGCCTTGAAAGTTGTAACTTCCAGTCAGAAAGCCATAGTAGAACTTTGGAAATATCTCTTGTCCAGTCAATTTTATTATATTCATAGCTTTAGGCAAAAGGGAAGCTAAATTAGCTAGTGTGAAGCAYTCTGAATTCCTCAGGCAGAACTGAAAGCTAAAGTTATGAAGCTGCTGCACCAGCCTTCAACAGAAAAGCMATAAATACTTTATAAAATGTGTAGCTGGGTCTGATAGGGATCTCATATCACCGTAGGTAGATTTGAAGGARTTTTTCAAATTGACCATTTGAGAGCTGTCAGTATGACTGTCCATTCTTGGGCTATTTGAGAGCCACAAACTTACTAAACTTTAGAAGGTATATGTCAAAAGTGGATTTTGATGCCTCTTTTTATTTATAAAACCTGTCTTCCACTGCCTTTTACATTGTCTGTTTCCACTCATCCTTCCAAAATATATCACCAGCTTCCTCAAAGRGCTGTCACTGATCTCAAAACTATTTTTTCTATCCTCTCCTAAGGAAATGAGGCCAGATTTTATTGCATCAAGTCTGTTTCTTACTTCTTCAAATCATGTATGTGTCCTTCAGGTAATAATTTTTTTTTTTTTCAGTTTAAAGGGTCTTTTTCTCAATAAAGTTGTGCTCTGTTTCAGGTGAACTCATTCTAGAAAGTAGACCTAGCTTGCATTTATTTACATTCTTTAAAGTGTTTAAAATAATTTAAATCTTCATATACAGTTTACCAGGAAACACATGGGAAGAGATTTTATTAATGGTCGTAGGTAGAAGATATTATGGGTGGAAAACTGGGAGCAACCTCCTGTAGGGATGCGAGAGGCAGAGATATTTGGTTTGGTCCCATGTGTCCTCCTGTTCAAATCACCAGATCCACAGCTGGTTTGTCCTGATACATTTACCTCATATAGAAACAAAACAGACAAATTGTTGTGCCACAAAAGAAGCTCCTGAAGAAGCAACACTGTTAAAGCTCAGCATAAATATTTCAGGATTAACAAATTCCTTTAACAGCAAAGCAAATGTAGAGTGACCTCATCCTGGTCAAAGGGCTTGAAATCAAAATAACTTCTGGGCCCCGGTGCATTTAATGAATGTTTTGCCAAACCTCAAGGGCCTCACTTTTTTAAAGAAGCGACATTTCACACTCCTGTGCTGTCCAGTTGGGATTTTGTAACTGCTGACATACCCACATAGCCTTTAGCTGAATCACACTTGCTTTTCCTCAATGCCATTCAAGTCCAGCAAGATGCCACACACAATTATCCACTTCTGCATCCCTGCATTCTGCAGCTTGGGAGACAGCGAGAGAAGGATCGCTGTGTTTTGTGGTTTTTGTTTGTGCTCAGAGGCAGGGAAGTGACCTGAAAGAGGGGTGGGCTGGGGATGGGGTGAGCAGGAATGGGGGATGCTGCACCAGCCAGGGAAATTTATTAGCAAATGGCAACTTGCAGGAGCTTCTAAGGAAGTGCAAGGAGTCAGGCACTGGTTCTGAGGTGGAGCAGAATGCTGGGAGGAAAAACAGGGGCTGAAAAACTAGCTAAAGGTATATATACATCCTCTCCAGTGGCCATTAATTGAAACAAGATAAATATATTCCCATAAAAAATTTCCAGTGTTGCCAGAAAATAATGTCAACTGGTTGTCAAATTTACACTGATGCCTGTGAAAACCTGCCTTTAAAAATGCCTGAGTGAACAAACTTCCTCAATCAATTACTCCTACTTACAGAAAGAATGTATTCCTGATATTCCCTTCTTCCCTGTGCTACAGAAAAAGCCTCTGGATAGCAATTGAAGGGATGCTCAAACACAGGCTAATCCAAACTTCTTTGTTAGTGCCTTTCACACCATGAGGCTTTCTCAAACAACCTCCACTTCAGCTCACCTATGCACAGGGCAATAAGAGTGCTTTTAAAATGATCTGTTTGTATAAATCAGATAATCTGTAGAGGATCCAGTTATAGCTCCTCATGAGCAGAGCCCATCTGTCAGCTCTTGGCCTCTCTCCTCTCTCCACACGAAAAAGTGAGAATATATTTGGGGAACAGAGCTGTAACTGCTGGGTCCTTGAGTGACTGTTCAGACAATCTTCTTGTTTAGATYTTCTGACCTTGTCTGATGCATTTTTACAGCGAACCAGTGAGTGAGAGACAGCAGCAGCCTTTGTCACTGTGTGTCACTATCCTCATATGTGGCATTCAGTAGCTAAAGTCAATTCTCACTACAAATCATTACTGATTTCCTCTTGYTCTTTCACAGAGAAAATGAAATACAAGCTTTTTCCACATTTGATGACTGTTGTGCACTTTTCCCAT
>NW_026623802.1:232485-238074 GCF_030028575.1 Malurus melanocephalus | reverse complement strand
CAAGATGCTGAGGGTGCACTCGATCCCACTCACTCACTCAATGATGAATATATTGAATTTTACTGGTCCCAGTATGTCCTTTTGAGGGACAGCACTGTTTCCGGGTGATGAATACACTGTTGTGTTGAACTGAAAAATTCCTTAGTCCATTATTTCTTATTCTATATTGGACTCTTATCCTCTTAGAAATAATAGATTTAATAATCCAACTTCACTTAACTAATATTTTAACACTGAAAATTAAACTTTTTTGTTCTTCTTTTATTAGTTCTTTTCAGATAAGAAGTACATTTCCCTTTGGGCTTGGTATTTTTCTTTTTTTTAATTTTTTTTTTAACTCCTGATCTGTTTGTACAATTTACCCTGATTGCCTTTCTTTATCCTATGGCAGCAGCATGTGGTTGTGCAGTTTAGCCTTTCTGACTGTAATTTTCATGATTATTTTGGGAAGGAGAGGGACAAATCAGGCTTCTACTGAGTGGATTAGATGTATGTTGGTAGTGTTACTCTTCTAAAAGGATTRTGACATCCAGTCATCTTTTATATACATGTGTACAATGTAAATTTTTATCTTTTGACTTTATAGCCTCAGAGATTATCTCATGTCTACAGTATCTCACCCCACCGCTAAGGACATGGAAATTTATCTGGTGCTGAAWATTTTGTCAAGATAAATAAGTGAACAATTTTTGTGTCCTGATACCACAGATTTCAACTATTACTGATTTATCATACTCGGATACCTTGATGAAATACCATWGCCAAGATTTGCTTTAAGATATTTGCATAACATATAGATGGTAGCAATAATTCTGCTCTGAGCCATGCTTTTCACAACCAYAATCAGTTATTCCTTCTGACACAGGAAAGCTATAAAACATCAGCTGAAGTCTCATAAGTTATGAAACACCCTGACTCATTAGATACGTGAACATTGCAGAAATTTTTGAGCAAATTATCTTGCTTGAAATRAAAATTATTAATATTTATCTCTCTTTTCATCCTCAAAGATTTGAAGGCATTGCTTAGACATTTGGTAGCCAACATGGAAATRTAACATAAAAAATCATAAAAAATCATCTGTATTCCTTCAGGAATAAATGAGGGAGGACAGAATTATATTAYAGCTGACAATTAGCAATTGTCACAGGAACTATACACAAAAAATTGCTATCCCAGCTCAGCTGCTAACGTTCTGCTTTACTTCAGGCAAGTTTTCCAACATATCTGCCCTGAGCTTCCTATTTACAAAATACCTAAAGTTGAAAGCCACGTAGAGACCCCGAAGGGCTGCCAGCATAACCAGAGCTTATGGCTCCCTTGCTGTGTGTATGCAAACAGTGTGTTCATCAGTATGGGTTGAGCCTATATCGTTCTGGCACAGCTTGTTGGATTTAATATTTCCTCAGCACTGTGCAAATATGAACTCRTTATCCTCATCTCGCAAATTGGGTGCCTGATTGTACGATCTCACTTTGGCAAGTCAAGGAACTGAGGTGGGAGGCAGAGCACGCTAATTAAACTACCATATGAGACAATGTAAGGTGGCATCAGCATCTTGAAAAGCTGCCCTTGGGTTTCTGGATGATCAATGAAGAGTGGGGTGTGATTTATGTCATCCTAAAGTCGRTACCTATGTTTGGTTAAGTGACTCACTCTATGCCTCACTGACTCTGGACTCGTTTTCTATTAACTATGATAGGAGCACAAGAAATTTGATCAGACATCTATGCTCACATTGCTGGATAACTAATTTAGTTAGGTAAGTTTTGGGAAGCTGAGAAATGCAAACCTTGCCCTAAAAGCCACAGAGAAAGGCAAATTGCACACACTGGAAAAGGCTTCCAGGGAAGGGGTCCCAGCACCAAGCCTGACAGGGTGCAAGGAGCATTTGGACAGTGCTCTCAGGCACATGGGGTGATTCCTGGGTCTGTCCTCTGCAGGGCCRAGAGCTGGGCTTGATGGCCTTTGTGGGTACCTTCCAACTCGGGGTATTCTCTGATTCCAGGATACTTTTGGAATCCCCATTACGTCCATGAAAACCAGACTGCTCTAACGCTTTTGTCAGAATCAAACTATCAGCAAAGCATGTGTAAAATTACCTTTCTCCCTGCCACGATCAGCTGTCCCTTCCCTTTAGGAATGACCTGTAGTCACAAACCCCAGGAACAATTCCTGTCATGAGTGTCACCTCTCTGCCTCAAGTACATGTGAGAGAATCCAGAGAGTGAGACCATGGGGTAAATCCAGCAGCCTGCTGCCTCAGGCTGCCAGATGGAAGCTGACTGCATGAATGATGGAAAAGCAGAACTAGTGTGGCACRTTTAGCTGTTTACTATGGATTCCAGATTTCAGGGATGTGACTGCTTCTTTTCACTGACTGCACAGAGAATCGGTGTGTGACAGTCTGCATCCTGCACTGATTTCATAAACATCTAAAGGGGGTCAGGAGTCTTAGGAGATTGAACAATGAAGGTGACTTCAACTATTGTTTGGTTATATTGACAATTATTCTGGCACTTGGATTAAAAAAAAAAAAAAAGTATTCCAAAACAACATCTTTAAGAGAATGAGCAGCTTAGAGACCAATAAACATGTGAACTGATGGCTCTTCATTAGAAAGCAGTTASGGGAGAAAAAGAAATAGAAACTCGGGAGAGAAAGTAGTTCAGTTTCTTTTCACACAATGTATTTCCTTTTTACAAAGAAATAAGGGTTATGTTTTAAAATGCTGTCCATTTTCAAGGTGCAATGCAGGTGTATTTTGGGCAACCATGTGAAATGCTTTCACGGTTTCCTAGGGAGCATATGGTTAATTAAAAAACAAACCCAGCAAACAATGACACAAACAGAATACCAGTGACTAGCACTTATCCCATCCATCAGACACGTGCTGGAGCATAAACATGGGGTATATTAGCAGTTATTGATGCCATCTAGTCTTTTTTCTATTGTGATTTTATAACAGCTTCTGCATTTTAACAGAGCCACGTTGGAGGGAATTGCTAGTGAGAAGTAACAGCCGTCCAAGCAAGGGAAATTTAAACAGTTAATGATGCAGAAAATACATGAGAAATGAGGTTGGAAGTTGGATCCCAGCTCGTAAACAAAAGGTAACAGCAATCACAAGAGCAACAAACAACACATCTGTCGATTCAAGCACTGAAGTTTTTCCGTCTAGGAAAAGAAATTGCCATCTAGAGATCAGAAACAATGTAAACCACCATGACCCAGAAGCACATTTAAGAGGAAAGGCAATTTATCCAAACTTTCAGCTCTTCTGAGGCTTCTGCAGGAGCCGGGGAGATGCAGAGACTGTATTTGCTGAGGGCTGAGGGGTCAGAAGYTGTACACAGCAGCTACATCTGCAAAATGGGCTCTCTGAAGTTGCSGGKAGGASAAGGGCAATGGCTTCAAAGTGCAGKAGAGTAGGTTTAAATTGGATTGGGAAGAAATTCTTGACTGTGATGTTGGTTGCACAGAGAACTTGGGATGCCCCATCCCTGGAAGTGTTCAAGGAAAGGTTGGATGGGGCTTTGAGCAACCTGGTGCAGGGGAAGGTGTCCCTGCCCACAGCAGTGGGGTTGGATTTGATGATCTTTAAGGTCCCTCCAACCCAAACCATTCCATGATTCTATAATTCTATAACATTTTTACAGTGTTCTACAGGTCTTAATTGTAAGATGGAAGAAGCTGAACTTGTAAATCCATGCACAATTTTTGTGCCTAATGAACGTATTTTCTGATAGGATTTTAAGCATGTTGGTAACACCAAACCTGGGAAGAAATGTAGAATGCAKCTATCTGTGCCAGGAGAAATATTGTTTTAGAGTTGAAAATATAAATGTTCTATGTTATTTCAGGATGACAATATTTTTTTTGCTTATTTAAAGAACAATGTTAAAACAAAGCCACAAAAAAAATTCCATCTAACTGATCAGCTACAGCAGCGAACAGCGAGAGCCCTTCAGTTGTTGTTGTTTTGTAGCTAGTGCCTAAATGTATGAATCTGTGATATGAAAATCTATACTCACACCAAAGGCTTTACCAGGCTGTCCTAAGCTCTCCTGTTACAGCTGACTCATCCTAAATAGTAGTGGAATACTAATTGAATTAACCATTTGGTTATGATTTTACCAAAGCTGAAGACATTGTGAGACTCTGACTAGAATTTCTGTCTTGGTTCTAAAGAGTATCTTCTGACCAAGACCCAGGAAAACACTTGTAGTCAAATGAAAAGTTGCAGAAAATGGTAATTTTATGATAATGAAAAATAAAGCRTTACCAGAGCATTTGCAAAGAGGGCTGTGTAGTACCCTACTCRGATATCTAACATTTCTGCAGTGATGTGAAAAGATAGAGCTCGGGAACCCTGCAGCATCTCTGCCAGACTTCCTGAGCAATCTTGCATGAGTCATTTAATCCTTTGTGCTTTGCTTTTACCCCCTCTGTCATCCAGGATTCCTGCCATTCTTTCTCAGTCCTATGACAAATGGCAGAATTATTTTGGGAGGGTATTGGATGATGATATTTACAGTAGGAAAATACTGTGAAAGAAAGCTTTTGTCTCTTTTTGACTGCTCTGAAAACTTGGTTGCTCTGAAAGTTTTSATGCTTCCATTGCTCTTCACCAGCTTATCACAAGATAGCCTTGTCATGTCCAAAGAATTTATCTTTTCATTATTCTCTCATTATTTCTACACATATTCCTTCCTAAGTGACACATCAGAAGGAGAAAAAAAACAAAACAAAAACCACCTGCTGTTCCTGTCTATGTTCTGCAGCTAGAGAAAGTGAGTCATTGGTTCAGTGGCAGCTCCCAGCCCACTTACAGAATCTGTGAACACTGACCTTACCCTGTTGGATTTTAGGAAAATATCCAGTCACAGAGGGGAAGATAAATAACACAGATTTCATTAAAGGGAAAAACTTAGSGTAATTTCTGCTGTTAGTAAACATGAAAGTGCTCACAGATCATTTAAGTGTTTACACATCATTACAGATCGCTTGTTTTTCACTCATATAACCGAAACAGTGTTTCAGTGCAGAGTTCTACATTAGGAATTTGATCCAAACTACAATAAATTTGCTTTTATCAGTTATTTTATATGGACCGTTGAAAACATGCCATGGGCTGTCATGCCCCCAGTCTGTGGGGACCACACAGTTCTGGTCACTGTTGCCAAAGAGGATGGGCAGGAACCTTTACCTTGTGAACACAAAAGGCTGTGGACAGAGGGGTCCTGCACATTTCTCACCTCCCTGCTGGTCAAGCCAGAACAGCCCTGAGTGCAGCCACATAAACCTGGGATTCCCCAGTGCCCAATAAAGCCACATCTGCACAGGGGTGATCAGGCACATCAGGGTAATTAAATCCTTGATATCAATCTCTTTATGAGCAAATCATTCTRGGATGAATATCCTGAAACCTTTTACATCCCCAATGGCTTAAATGTTCTTGTTAGTAGGTGAGATATTGGTGTCTTGGTCTTGCTCACAATTAACCAATCTCAGTATCAGATTTTTCTCTTTTTGCATTTTTTCTAGGGTTTTTTTTTTTGGTATTTTTTGGTTGGTTGGTTGTTTTGG
>NW_026623802.1:210818-232393 GCF_030028575.1 Malurus melanocephalus | reverse complement strand
TTTATTTTTTTTTATTTTTTTGCTAAAAAGCTGGACCAAAACCCACTAAAGCCAAGAAAACATAAAGCAGTTTGCTTCAAGCTTTGAGGATAAAGTGACCCTCAGAAAGGGACAAAACTGTGAAACTGCATTTATTCAAAGCACGAAAATGGAGGAATGGAAGCAAACACTCTAATTTCCACTTAATCATTTCACACTGTGAAATCCAGCACAGCAAAGTGTCAGCACCAAAGAAATAAACTCTTGCCATGCCACCCTCTGTCCTGACTTTTAAGAAGGGCCCAGCACACCTCTTTGCTGAGGAGAAGAGCAGCAATTAGTGTTGAGTGATTGTTTGTGTAGCTGAGTGGATCAGGCAGACACCAGCATTGGCTCACCACGGTCAGGAAACGTCTGCACCATTCACAAACTGGAGAATTGTTCACACTTAACATTCTTTTCATCTCACTGCACTGAGAGTTTGACTGTAACAGCAAAAATACTTTGCAATTTTAAAAGACGTCTCCCTGCAGAGTTCACAGTCCTCCACAGACACAAATTAATTCAACTTCACAGAGCTCCTAGTTTAAGACCTTATTCTGTGAGTTAAATGGAGGGGAAAATGTCATCTGTTATATATTAAAAAAAAAAARRAAAAAAAAGAACAGGTTTGGGACTCTGGAGGCTCAGTGACACAGGACAATATGATATTTCAAACAGCAAAAATTGCAGAAGCCATCTGTAACACAAAAGGCAGATTGCTGCCCGTGCTTRTATCTGCTGGGAGTCACTCAGCTATGCACACAGATAAAATTCTTGCTTACATTTAAATTCTGTGGGAAGATGACTATRATATGCTTTTTCAATTGCTTCATCTGTTTCCCAGTTATCTTTGCTTGTTTTCTGTTAGTATGAGCACTATGGAGCSTGTTCAGATGTGGAATGGTTAAGGAGATTTGATCCTTCTTCTTTTATTCCAAAATGTTTTCATTGWTCTGCAGAATTTTCATTTCAGTCCTTATTCCTACTGAGTGAAATGAATCAAGCAGCCTGTGGCTTCTTTCAAAAAAATGGTCTGGCCAAATTCATTAAGGATACATAGATCTGTCCTACAAMTGCAAGATTTTCTTTTAAGGTCCAGGTGTGGTATCTGTTTATCATCAGCTGAGCTGTTCATGCTGGGTATGTTTATATTCTACAGCTGTAGGTCAGAATTTCATTTAAATCACCACTGTGAGGGACTGGGACAAAACCATAGGATAAAAGCATAAAATAGCCCAGGTAAGAAAAGATATCAACTGGTCCAAGATTAAAATATCAACTGGTCCAATCTTTCACTGAAAAGGGAGCCTAGGTGAGATCATCTAGCACTCCATACATCTTGAAAACCTCCAGTGATGTGAACCACATCCCTGGGGAGGTTGCTCTGGTGATTGATTGCTCTCACTGTAAAATGTTCACTTCTTGTGTTGAGATTAAACCTCGTTTTGTGCAACTTGTCCTCACTGCTCCCTGTCCTCTCCTTGTGACTCCTCATTCAAGAGAGAGCCTCCATCCTTTTTCTAGGTGCCTTTTGAAGTRCTGGAATACTGTGATGGTGTCATCCCTAAGCCAGGTCTCCTCCAGGGTGAAAAGATCTAACTCCTCCAGGGTGAAAAYATCTAACTGCTCCAGTCTTTTCTCACTGACCAGGCTCTCCAGCCCTCTAATCATCTTCAGGGCCTGCCTTTGAACTGTCTCCAGTCTATCCATATCTTGTACAAATGGTGGGGACAAGAGCTGACACCGGGASCCTGTTCAGGCATTTGTCCACCAGGACCCCGGTGTCCCTTTCAGCAAGGGCTGCTTCCCATCCACACAGAACCCAGCCTGGAAAGGGCTCTTTGGTTGTGTCATCCCAGGGGCAGGAATCTGCACTTGTCTTGATGCCTGATGATTTTTGCTTTTCCTTTTTACGCTTTCTGTACCCTCTATGCATTCCCCTGCACCCCTTAGCCCACATGCTTGTAATTCCTGTACCCTGATATTCCAGTTTAGTTTAGGAATTTTGCTGGGCAGAGAGACCAAACATCCTGAGRARGGRRTCAGTGTGCCCTGTGCTATCTTAAACCCGAGRCTCCAGCCTTGAGTGAAGCCTTCTSTCYRGAACATCTTGTGTAAACTGGGCTCTGGCCTCATCCTGGGAAGGATTCGTTAGAATAAGGAGAATTTACTGCATTTGTTAAGTTTCTTATTGGGGAATCCTAGATAGATATGCTAATTCCTGAAACCTATAAAACTTGTATCTGTGSTATACACAGGGGTGCATTCTGCCATCAAGTTGTGCACCTGGGATCCCAAATACCAAGGTAAAACCCTTTTTATCCTCTTAACCGTGTCTGTATCATTATTAAAAACTGGCCTTTCAAAGCAACAGTCTCTGTTAAACTTCACACAGTTTTCACTAAGCCACTCTTCCAGCCTGTCCAGGTCTCTCTGTGAGAGGGCTCTTCCTTCTGATGTGTCCTCCTCACCCCCAGCTTGGTGTGAACAGAAAACTTGATGAGAGCAGTTTCAATCCCGCCATCCAGATCATTTGGGAAGGTTTTGTAAAGTGTGGAACAGAGAATCAATCCCTGGGGGATCCCACTTGTGATGGGCTGCCAGCCTGAATAAAAAGCATTGATCCCCACCCCTGTTAGAGCTTTCCTGCCCACCTAACAGACCATCTCATCCCTGTGTCCTGCCAGTTTGACTGGAAATGTGGAATACGACTGTGGGAGTCAGTGTGAAATGCTTTGCTGTCCATGGTTAAATAGCCCCTGGTCCCCCCATGCCAACAGAAGATAAAATTTTGTTGTGGAGGATGAACAGGTTACTAAGGCAAAACTTTTCTTTGGTAAATCTGAGGTGGCTGAGGGTGTTGTACTGAGATGGACTGAATGAAAGCAGTCATGCTGGAATTCATCTCACTTTAAGTACTGTTGAATCAGGTAAAGAATCGCTCCTCTTACTGAAGATCTTTCCTCCATGAGGTTCTATGTGAACATTTACTTCCGTCTTTCTTTATGTGAATGACAATAAAAGATATATTCTCCCCTTTCCAAGGCTGACAGAACTAGAAAATTTATAAGTTGAAGTTGCTCTAGGAATGGTATTTTCCTGTTCTTTAATAATTTCTTGGATGAAGTTTTAAAGCAAAAATTCTAAGTGTTATTTTGAAAAAAACAAAAACAAACAAACCCCACATCCTTTGGTTTACAGTGCTAAAAGGTATGAAATTCAGCGGGCAGAAAATCTTTCATTATTCCAAGAGTGTAAAGGAAATACCTTGTTTTTTCAAAGCTACTCATATATGTCATTTTTTAATAAGGATGAATTTAGCATAGCCTGAATAAATGCAGACAGCTGGACAAATCCAGGCAGAAAATGACATGTGATTATCTCAATGTGACCAGTCAAAAAAATAGAACATTTCATTTCTCTTGGGTAGTCACAAGAAGTATGGAAATCTTAGTGCTTCCACCAAACTTTTAATCTTCTTTTCTCTACACATAAAAGTTGATTTTTCTGAACTCCCAGAGCAAAACAACACACCAGCTGAGTTAAGCACTGCTTCCAGAATCCTGATCTAATTGCTCAGCTAGGAATGCAAAGTGTCTCTGAATAAGTTATTGTTTTAATAGCAAAATCCTGTTAATGGGACTGGGATATATTTTAGTTCTTTAATAATCTAAACAACATGTCCCTTTTCTGTTTTCCAGAACATCCCATGTCATTGGGCTCTTTCTGATTAAAATAATTCAATTCACATTATTTTTAAAAGTTGCTGGTGACTTCTGTCACAGAAATGTATAAATGAAGTAAACAAAAAATGCACTCCAAAGAAATTTATTTTATGAAACCATTTAAAGCTCTGTCAACATTGATGGATTACAGATTCAGGATGTCAAATGGAATTTGCTTCTATGCAACTGACTTCAGAATTCCTAAGCTTTAGAAGGGTAACCCAGCATGTGCAACCACTCAGCCAGTGAGGGGAGACCTCTCAGACTACAGGAGTTAATCTTGGGTGGTGTCCTCACCCACGGGGAGAGTCAGCAGAGATGGAAGGTTGTTCAGGCAATAAAAAAGTTGGCATGCATGCTTATTTAATTACAAAACAAGGACAGAATAAATCAGTGAAAGCTGTAATGACAGCTGAGATGGTGRCAAGTCAAGGAAAACAAGGAGTAAATAACGGGGAGAATGAAATCCTGACTTGAWTGGTGTTAATGTGGAGGTATTGTGCTTTACAGGAGATGCTTGTTGATGTTCTCTCATAGTATGCTGTGCATAATATAAAATCAATGTTGTTTTTCTGTTTGCACAATTGAAACAATAATCATTAAAAAGAAATGGACTCTTGAGAGGCTTTWAAGTGACTGTGCTCCCATCCATCAGACAAATCCCTCTTGCCAAGCCTTTCACTCCCAGGATTCAGAACTGGTCTCCATGTAAAGGCTCATGCTGCATTCCTTCCAAAAGAAACACAGGAAATTTGAACAACTGAAATGCAGGATGTGTAAATAAATCTGCTTTTCCTCAAGCAGTACTTCCATGAAAAACTCATTTCCTTTGTTCTGCTCATCTCAGCAGCCAGGCCTCTCTTGCTGACTGAGGAACTCTGATTGGGTCCTGGGAAATGCAGATTGATGCTCAACGAATTTAAAAAGCCCAAACCACATTTAAGTGGTGTGGGGCTCGCTCCTCCCAAAGGGACCTTCAGAAGATRCCGTGCATTAGAAGACAAAATTCAGCACCCAAGTTTCTGGTGCAGAGAAGGTACATCCTCCTCTGGAGTTTCCTGAGTCACTGATTTGCTTTGCAAGAAAGCAAAATAGAGAAATAGATGAAATACTGWTTTTCTTTTCTGTCCATATTACAAGGTATCCTGTGTCCTTGCATATGTTTGCACTGAATTGTCCTTTTATTCTTGTATTTACAGGATGATGGCATATTTTACTTGGATTTTCCTGACAATGTGTACAGGTTTTCTACTGCCCTCTAACTCATGAGCTAAAGGAACCTGACACAAACTTAAGGTGACCATGTGGACAATATAAAAATAGTTAAAGGAAGATAACTCAATACTGCAATAAATGTGTTTGAAAATATGGGGGTTTTTTTTGTAGTTTTGCTAATATCAGCTTGTTAATTTTTCCCCAAAAGACATACATAATGCTGTATAAACTTGCAAATCCTTTCCTTAACTGCTATAGATTTCCTGACAGAAAAACCACAAGTTTGTCTGCAGTTCAATTTTGGTCTTGGAGAACATTTACCACAGAAAGATAAGGCTACATTATGCTGGCACAARTAGATCCTCCTGGACTCTTCCATCTGCTCAGGTTTCAGGGAGCAGATGCTGGGATGAATTTCAGACCTGGGATGTGCAGCTGAACAAAACAATGGCTTGTGGCAGCAGCAGTTTCCAAATTAAGAAGAAAATGCTTTAAAAATGGAAAAAAAAATAACCCTTAAACTCAGATACTGTAAAGTGCACTGGAAACAGAATGATGAACAGGYAATAAATCTGTACAAAGTCTCTTGCAAAGGCAAAAGAAGAGGATATTACCACACAGGGGAATGACATCTCTTCTGATAATGGCTTGTGGTTATGTTGGGAAAATTAATATACATTCAAAGCAAATATTTTAAAAAGGAAAAATACTTAAAGTAGAACTGAATTTTTTAGTTGGAAAATCATTGCAAGGTTAAAATGTTGGGATCCAGTTAGGGGCTGGAAATAYTTTGATTGCAATCCTCACAGGCTTGAAATAACAGGTTGCTTCTTCACCTAATAACCAGCTCTGTGTATCACATATGAAATCTTCAGGCAATGAAGCTTCCAGACTGGAAATTCTTTAAAGCTAACTTTTAAAATTAATATCCTAGTCTTCCACCAAAATTTAAAGTAGATTCCTAAAGGGTAGCAAATCATTCATTTATTAGCCTTTAGTATGAGTTCTAGAGGATCTCAACTTGAACCAGCAAGATTTTCCAGAAAAAAAAAAAAAAAAACTTGCAGAAGTTAATGGATTATTTCCTCAAACTTCAGATCAAGTTCCAATGGCGATTTGGTTTTTTTGTTTCGTTTTTGGGTTTGGTTTTTTTTCCCAAGTCTTGAAATACTAATGAAATTATCCTGTAATATTACAATGGAAACTTCTTTCAATTTAAATTTATAATCAGCAAGCTTRATTAGGCATTTTTCAGAGTCAATTKTTGTTTACTTAACATAGCACAATTACTCAATTACATCAAAATTAGGTCTGCTYGAATAACCTGATTCAAATATTTTTTAATGCTTTTTACTTTCATTAAGGTGTTTATGAACAATTTTTGTCCTTTCATTAATAAGCTCATGGCTGATTTTACTCTKTTAGCATTTGTACTACTCGACATTAGTACTCTATTAAATGTGTTAAATTGGGAGTATGGGAAATGTAGATTAAAACATGAAAAATACAAACAATTTCAGAAATAGCATTTAAACTAAAACATTAAAATTCCTGAGTCCTTGATTCTCTACTTATCACAAATATTTGACTGTCATCATGGAGTAGATTAATTCCATAGTGTTGAGAGAATTTCCACGTGTCTTCATGGACCATTGACTATCTAATGTGAATGCCAGATTATTTTATTGCTCAAACATTGTGAATTTGATCCATAGCTCACTGAAACCCGCTGAAAGACTTTTATTGATGTTTGAGAGATTTGAGTTGAACTCAATATTTCTGCAATTTTGGGGTTTTTTTCCCTCCCCTTAATGAAGCTCCAGTCAGCTCAGAGCCAGTGAAAAGTTCATGTGCCACAAAGCACAGCTGATATTTCTGTCATTGGACTGAAGAGGGAAAAGCACAGTAGGGAAGAGGACAGAGCAGTTGYTGGACATCAGAGGAGGGCCAAGGAGATGCTCAGAGGGCTGGAGCAAGTCTGTGCAGAGAGTCTGAGAAAGATGGGGTTGCTCAGCCTGGAGTAGAGGAGACTCCAGAGAGACTTTATTACAGCTTTTCAGCACTCATAGGRGCCTTATAAAGAAGGACAGATAGTGAAAAGACAAAGAGTAATGGTTTCAAACTAAAAGAGAAGAGWTTTAGATTAGATTTGAGGAATAAATTCTTTTCTCAGAGGATGGTGAGGCCCTGGCACAGGCTGCCCAGAGAAGTTATGGATGTCCCATCTCTGGAAGTGTTAAGGACAGGTGGGAAGGGGCTCTGAGCAACCTGGTCTACAGGGTGGACCGTGGCAGGAGGTTGGAACTAGATGATCTTTAAGGTCCTTTCCAACTCCAGCCATTCTGATTTCATGATTCTATGGCATTTATAGGCTCTCAGGGACTGAATTCACATYTCTGATATGCCTCAGTCTTAGTATGTAAACTTCAGCAAATATTTCATTGTCATTTTAACAGATCAATTGTTTCTTCTTTTAAACTTCCAATGTCGTGAAACCAAGGCAAGAAAACCTTGTCAAACCTGCTTAGGTTCCATGTTGCCAAAAATGTTCAAGGTTACCCCCATCTGGAGTTTTTAGCAACATTCTCTATTTTCAAGAACAGAAAATAGAGAATCATCTATATCCCTATCTCTAGATAAAATGGCAACTCACTATCTTTGGAATTTGTACAATGAAAAGAATTATACTGTAGCTCTGTGAGGTGAATATTTTGGAGCCTCTTATTACACTTGGTGAGATACAGTGAGTTGGTGAAATCAGGGATGTGATTTCTTTGATCAACTATATGCACCTGCTTTAAGGTAAAAGATCCCCCTGTAAAGATGTTGAATGAGAGTTTAAAGTGATTTGGTCAGGTGTGGATGCCTGAAAGCGCCCACATTTAATCAGAAGAACTGAATTTTCAAGATGCTCTAATATTGTTCTGTTACCAGAACTTGGGAAAGGGTATTTTGCTGTCTTTATTTGTGTGGGACCCTTGTTTTCCAAGGAGAAAACAGGACTCTCAGTTCCTCAGATGCTCAGAGGTACSCATAGCTCTCACAAACTGCATTTCATTCATTTCAGAGCAGGTGGTGATTACACAGTGCCTGTTTTTCTTGCCTTCACAGTTCTCTGTAGAAGCAAAGATTGAACTTGCTAAGTACTACAGCTCAGGTGGGATGAACAGAAAGCATTTCTGTGTAGGGCTGATGCCACTGGGATGTGAGAAGCAACCAGAAGGAGCCTGGAGCTCAGATCTCCACTCTGTAATGGCACTCAGTGAAACACAAAGCTGCATTACCTGGCTTGACCCAAAGAAAATTCATGAACCTCATGCACACACATCCATCTGCTGCTGGTCAAGCTGAGAGGATCAGCCTGTCTGAATTCACTGTTTGCATAAATCCAAAGTGCAGAAATATGTGACTGATGATGGCTGAGTGAGGAATATTCACCTCAGTGTTTTTGGAGTGCACAGTGATATCCTCTAATGATTTATCAATGCTATCCCCTCAAGGACTCATGAAGAGAAGCAGGAAGGTTTCAGGTGAAGTGTCAGGGCAATTTTTATCTGAGATTGAGAAGTCTGTCCGAACATGCTTTAATTTACTACTTGGTACAACAAAAACATTCAAATAAACTTGAGTTCCAAGACCCAAAAATCAKACCTTTTCTGAGTGAGTGAACCTCAAGAGTGGGGCACTGTTGATTTTTTTTATTGACCACTCAGGAGAATTTTCTTTTAGACATCTCCTCAACCAGGAGCCTTGTCCCTTGGTTACATGAAAACTTGAACACGAACAGACAAAATCCAGTCCTGTAAGAAAATAATTAGAAAAAGTCAATTTTTCAAATGGGTTTCTGTGCCCAGTTTCTGATTCAGATATAGTTCAAATACTTAAAATAGTATAAGTACTGGCAAAATCATGCAGACTATGCTTTAGAGGAAATAGCATAACAAACAGATCAGGGCTCTCTTTAAAGAGAGGACTGGCACAAATACTAGATCTGATATGGATTTTTTTTTTCCTGGATATTAAATCATAAAGAGAATTTTGGTACATGGAATGTGTTCAGGTCACCTTCTCTCCTTCATTTGACCCTTTMAGCAGCAACCCTTTCAGAGCCAGCCAGTACAGCCCTACTTCAGAAATGCCATCCATCATTTCCTCTGGACCAGCAAGGAGAAGCAGTGTCCCCAGCAGAGAAGCTGAACTCCAGCAGGCCAGCAGCATTCTTTACCTCACTGATAACATAATCACTCTAAGCCCTGCAAAGGTTCATTTATTGCTGATTATTATTCTGGCTTTTCCTGTGCTTTCACCTCACATGCCGTTCACTCCTGGTTGCCATGGGGACACTACACAGTATTAGTCTAACTTTAGATTAGCCCTGYAACCTTGCATACTTTTAAATTCTTTGGGTTTCTTAGCAACTCSACTGAGTCTCTGGATCTCACAGCTATTTCCCTAGACAGGGAGAGAATGAGTGTGCCATCCCTGAACACACTCAATGCCCAGGGGGAGGAWGGTGCCTTGCCCACCTGTGGTAATCCACACCCTTTTCTGTAGATCTGCTGATGTTTATTGAAGTTATTTGAGTGTCAGAGGAGTTCTCATACAAATAAGTGTTTTCCAGGCTGTAGTCCTGCAAGGTTTTGCACTGCAGTAGAATATATATATATATTTTACAGGAACAAAAACAGAAAATGAAGAGAATATGAATAAATGAAATGTTAAGGCTATTGGGAAAAAAAAAACAACAAAAAACCAAAAAACCAAAAAACAACAACAANAAAAAAACAAAAACCAAACCAAAACCGAAACCTTGAAAAAATGCAGGCTGGACAAAAAGATATCATGGATATATTTTCCTGTACCAAAGCAGTATTGTGTGACTGCACCTCAAAAAATCTTTCAGTTATTAATTATCTAAACAAGAAACTTGCAAAAGTTGTTAGATAGGACACTGACTGTGAACTGTGCTTGATACAACACCACAGCAGAAAACAGAAGAGTCAGCTGTGACAATTCAGTGCCACAGAAGTTTCTAATGCAAGGGGAGGAAAGGATCTCTAGTCAGCAGCATTAATCCATTCATCTCTTGCTGTACAAACCCCAGAACTCCTGAGTGTTAAAAAAAAGACCTTTGGAATGGACACAACTGCAGTGGGAAAACTTTAATAAGTTCCCAAAACAAGATGTGCCAGTGATTCTGGAGACAATGTCGCACTACTTTCCAGCTACCCATTTACAGATGGATAAGAGGCCATGTCCATTTAGTTCAGGGTATCAAGGGATGTATGAAACCTCAGATATTTCCAGAAATAGTTGGCAGTCRCAGAATAATGGGCATATAAAATGGAAACCACAAGGGAGTGTTGCCTATTTTAACTTTTTGTGTTACCACACTGGAGGATGTCTCAGGGAACAGAGGCAAGTAACACTTCTGCTCTCCTCCTCCTTGTTTGTGGAATAATTGGGATAATTTCTTTGGTGCCAGTTCTATAGTCAGCACACTGTGAATTTATCTGGGTTTCACATCCATCACAAGGGTGGAATAAGGCCAGTTTCAGCTTCTCCTTCTAGGCTGTCATATAGCATTAGATGGTAAGAAATTCTAATTTAAACAGAGATTGAAAAAAACCACAATCCTAAACTTCATATCATGCTTCACTTGCTTTTTTTGGGTAGTTAATTTCATATAGCTCCAACCTCTGTCTTTCCTCTTTGGGCTACAGCAGGATGCTTATGTCTGTGTACCCCTTCAACCTCACTAAAAGTCAACCCTGAGTRTTCTGACAATCAGCTCACTGGTAAATGTCACTGGAAATGGTGAAACTCAGRGTGTAATTTTCTCTGACAAAAAGAAAATTAAAAATAAAAAAAAAAACTCCGTTATGACCAGAACAGCTGTCAAGAAAACAAAAGAGCTGAATTAGATATGGGATTGCTCTGTATTTTTTTTTTCCTTTTATCAGAGTCCGAGTTTGCTAAAGAAAAATATTATACTGCTTAGTATTTCAATTATTAGTCTGCATGTCTTGGGAAAGCAAATGTGAATCCAGGGGATTCTCAGAAATGGGCTGAATTTACTAACACTTTGGAATGRCATTAAATTTCTGTTCAATGTGTGTAATGTGAAGAGTTATCTCATTTCTTTACACGGACACTGAGATGCTTCCAGTGAAACCAGTGGGAGATTTAGTGAAAAGCCTAGATTAAAGAAGAGGATGAAATAAAGCTGTGTGGGATCATAATTGCTAACACCAAACCTTAATGTTGTGCGATATATCACAGAATCATTGAATAGTTTGGGTAGCACGGACCTTAAAGATCATCTTKTTCCAATCCCCTCCCATGGGCAGGAACACCTTCCACTATCCCAGGTTGCTCATAGCCCCATCCAGCCTGGCCTTGGGGCAGAGATGGGGCAYCCACAGCTTCTCTGGGCAACCTGTTCCAGTGCCTCACCATTCTCACAGGAAAGAATTTCTATGTAACATCCTCCAGAGCATTGACTGCACCACACAGCTGCTGTATATGTGTATCTATACAGAAAGATAGATGATTATCCTTCCTCTTATTTAATTGATTTCCATAGAGTGAAGCTCAGGGCTAATTTTCCTTTAAGTTATGTTACATGAATGCAGAAAGAAAAAAAAAAAAAAAAAAAAAACAACAACCCAAAACCCGACAAAGTAAAATCTGTATTAGGCAAAAGGAACTATGCTTATATAATTAACTGGTAGTCCATCAGAGACATGTGTGAGAAACTATAGCTATAACTCCAAACAGCAAAATTTCATTTGTTTTTCTTATAAATCAAAGCACAGGGGAATGTTTATCAACAGGTTGATTCAAATGCAATACAATATTATTCACTTCTGCTTGGAATAAATTTGAACGTAACCAGACAAGACTTTGAGCTKACCTAAACCCTCGTGCTGTTAAAATGACCCCAGCTGGCTTATGCTCAACTTTGTTTGATGATTTTTTCATCTCATTGATTGAAAACATCCATGTGTTCAAACAGTTTGTATTGATCTGTAAAACCTTAGACAAAGCAGAGAAAGTAGAGCAAAACCAAGGCAGAATTGTTTAGTATCTGGGTTGTTTAATATTCAGTACTGAGTCCTGTCAGCTCTAGTGCTGCAGGATGATGATTATTAGAACTGGTGAAAATTCAGAGCAAGCCCATGGAAATCATTACAAATAGGTGTAGAGTGTAACAGGAGTGGAGCAGGTCCTGCTTGTTCTCTGTGTGGGGCCCAGTTTTACCATGCCAGAGAACATCTGGGCCATTGTCCATTTTAGAAACTTTTTTCCAAATGGTTTAGGCCAAGGCARCTAGACATCACTTCAGAAAAGAGCTTTCCTTAGTAGTATTTCCTCTTTGCTATAAGGGAAATATATGAAAGTACTGTTCCCTGAATGGTATTCCCACTGTCAGGAACACAAGCAGCTATTTGTCTTCCCAGGAGGCCACCCCCTTTAACTGACTGCCATTCTATTTACATAGAGTCTGCTTGGTGAACGAAAGGTTTATTAATTTCTCAGGAAAGGGTCAGAACTTGTCCTAGGCACAAATTCCATCTGCTGCCAGATCCATTATTTGAGTTAATAGTCAAAGACAGATGGGGGATGATTTACTTCAGGAAACCAAGTCTGCCTTAGTAGAGGAGACAAGAATAATTTTTTAATTTCCAGGAGAATCAGCAACTCRTTTCAGATGTCTTTTGAAGGATTCTAGTTCCTCGATAGGCTTTGTTTTGTGATAATTTCAGCTTGGAGTGTATTTCAGATTTAGATCCACATCCTGAAGTCATGACTCTTGGGATCCTGTGTGGACAGAAGTCCTTGTCCAGTTACATAAGGTTCTAGTGGAGGAGTACAGCAGCTGGGATTTCCTTACAAACTGGAAATACACCCAACAAGATGGGTAAAGGCTGTAGCCCCTCCCTGCCTGGGGCTCTGTACATCCTGAGGCTCTCTGCTGTCTGTTCTCAAGCCCAAGGTCAGCTCACATGAGCWGTTGTTGTTCCACAGGCACAGTGGGCACAGCACAGATGTGCTGGGGTGCTGCTGCCCAACTCCCCGAGCTGCTGCTGGGGAAATGGAGYTCAAACCATCCTGGCTGGTGTGCTGGAGCAGCATCTCAAAACCAGACAGATGCTGGTTTGATCCATTCATTGCAYTGGCTGTAAATTTTAATGAGAGTTCCTGTTATATACTGAAGTCAACAGCCTTGCTTGAGCTGTGCCTTGAGTGGAGTCATTAGAGGAAATGTCTCCGTGAATGCAGAGGACAGAGTGGCTGCACTCCATTACTGTCACATTCTGAAATTCCTATTAAAATTCTGCATGTATTAGTCCCAATCAAATTTACAATATATTTCTTATTAGGATGCCACTATATTTTTATTCTTTGGTTTGGATGTTACATCCATTGCACTCCTCACTGTCCTCTGTAAACACTTTTTTCTTGCAGGCAGGTCAGGACTCCCTAACTGGATACAGTTTTCAACCATTCATTCAGACTTCTTCCTTAAAATCACTCCACTTACCTTGGCATCAAATTCCATGTATGTCTTTACCATATATTAATGCTTAACAAGCAATTTCAAACTTCTTAGCATTTATAAATATATTTTGCTTTATTTGCTGTAGTCCACTACATCATTGCTATTAATCTTYGCATTTCAATGCTTGACTTCAATTTATTCTTCATACTGGTAGATCTAAGCTATGTTTTCCTTTGTTGTGGTGATGCCTGTCCAAAACACACCATTTCATGTCTGTTTCTTGCACACATTTTGCTTTTTAAGTACTAGGGGCCCCTAACCCACAGAGAGCAGCAGGTAATCTTTTTTACCTATATATACTGGGTCAGGTAAACATAATGAGCATTTTCTAAAAAAAAGGTCAACATTAAATCTCTAATGCCCATAGCCTATCCAAAATCAAAGAATCAGCCATTTTGAAAGTTAGTGGAAAATTGAATTTTCCAGCTGCCTTTATCTCTGGTTTGACCTCCAAATCAAAGATGCACTAACAAGAAACATGGAGATTTTTGGAAGTGTTTATACAACACTAAACCACTTAACAGCATGGGTCAATATGGATCAATACTGGAAAACAAGTGCAAGTACCACTGCAAATAAAAGACAAAACAAACCCCAAACTTGTTCAGAAGATAAATGAGAGGTTGTCGTCATTAATTTATTTTTRTATTTTTCCTTTTCCAGAGTAGATCCAGAACATTTCATTGCTACAAGTCAGAATAATAGTGGAGGGCAATTGTGAGAATTGTTACTAATCTGTTCAAGGCCTCAAGATTAACACTTACCTCCTTGTGGATATATTATACAGAAATGTCATACGCCATTTAATTCCCATTAATTGAATTAATTGCTGTCTCATCTCCTTCAGCTAAGTTTGAAAAGTTCTTAGTACTCCCTATAAACCTCAAAACAAAAAAATGGGAAATTGAAACCGCTTGTCTGCAGTCTTACAGACCTGTGATGAAGTTGGGAACACACTGGTCTTGTTCCAACAGAAACATCTCATTGCAGGTGATCATATAAGGACTGAGTTACCTAAATATGAGCTGTCCTGTGGGGCTCTGCAGGCTGTCCCAGCTCCAAGAAAGCATGAACCATCTGTAGGTCTTAGGGAAGACCCAATTCTTGTGTGGATGTCTTGGCAATGTGGAAGTGGATCAGACATCACTCAATGTTTACTGCTTGATCAAAAAAAAAAAAAAAAAAAAAAAAGCAGTATGTGCTTTTATGTGGAGTTCAGGCTCCCATGGAAATGCATTCCCTAAGTTTGGTGGAGCCCATGAAGCTGTTGAGGGGCATCAGGATGACTTTTGGCACAGGATGGCAAGTGTCTGCTGGCAGCTGGAATGCTGGAGGGTGCTGAGCACCTCCGTGGAGAGATCCAGACCCATTAGTGAATCTTTCCTCAGTGTGTGCTTGAGCCTTGGATGACAGTGCTCCATGGTGCTGGGCTTGGTTTGAGGTGTGGGCTTGTTGATAACACGGGTAATGACTTGTTCTGAGGCAGACTTACAGAGCCTGAGTCTTTTCCAGCTTCTGTTTTTATGAGCTAATACCTCAGGTTTAGGATCTGTGCACTGAGTTATATGGCACAGCTCCAAATCTCATTGCCTGCAGCAGAAAAACAACTCAAATTGGAGATTTCACTTCAGTGCACTTGTGTACTTCCTATTCTTGAACAGAACAACCAAAATCTTATTTAATGGGAGAGTGTATCATTGAGGTTTTCCATTACCTTTTTTTTTGGCTTAGCTGGACACTCTTGTTTGCCTACCTTTTTGTTCCCACTGGAAATCAAAACTGTTTTAAAAGTCCCAGTCCCARTCTGCTAAACCAGGCCAATTTTGTCCCCAGAAATGTTAATTGAATGGTGCCATAGTTTATTTTGGCCTATTGCACTGAGTTCTGACCAGACTTTTTGAGTAACATAGTGCCAGTCCTTGCACCCAGCACATTGTTCAGACATTGGATGTTGGGGTATTTGGTCCCCACTCCATCTCCAAGGTGTCCCTCAGTCTGTGCTAAGGGAGGCACCCTCTGCCCCTGGCAGAGGAAACAAGGCAGACACAGCTGGTGTGGGCAGGGCAGARCTCTGTTTCCCCTCCCAGTGCAGAGATCAGACACCACAATGTTCAACGGGGACTTCTCAAACAACCATGATCTCATCACTTTCCCCACCTTATATTCCACATTTCCCCCTTTTCCCCTCAGGTCAATATTTTACTCATTTCTCTGGGGTCTGAATTCCTGATGTAACACTCCTCTCACAATCCTGGCCTCCACAAGTCACTGCTGCTAAGCCAGTACACTCATTTTAATAGCTTTTGGTATTTTTCATTTACTAAACTTCCTAATAGTTATTTCATACCTTTTACCTCCTAAGTTCTCCAATAGTGTTTTATTGACTTAAAGCCACTTTGGCTTAGACCACCTGCTTTTTCTCTTCCATTGTTTGCACTGATGAACAATTTCTCACACTTTTACCTTGTAAGATAACCCTCAGGCCAAGTCTGGCTATCTGCATGCCTGCTTTAACTTCATCTGATGCAGTTTCTTTCTTTAGAAATTATTAGGGAGAAAATAAGTAAAGAAGAGAGAAATTATGCTATGTATAACTGAGAAATCTACTGGCATATAAAAATAATTGATAATAGCTCAGATTCACAAATTAAAGTTAATTGCCAGTATGAATCAGAAGTTTCTGCTTGTGGCTTACTTAATAAGGTTTTTTTCTCTTGTGTGAACCATGGCAAGTTGTTGAAATTTGCAGCCCYTGTGACAGCACAGATGTTTCCTTTTCCAGTTCTGCCATCAGACCTTACATTGGCCACCTCACATTGAGACTTTTGATCACCAGCRAGGTTTGTGGCTTTGGCTTCAGTTTGGTTTGCTGCAACTGAGACTTCACCCACCCTGATGCTCAGGCTCTGGCAGAGGAAATTGCAAATCCAGCCTACCTTACTTTTACGTGCCATGTTTCCTCCTGTTGAATATCAGTAGTTCAGGATGATTACTGGAGCTGCTTGCAGCAGTGTCTGTGGTCAGTCCTTTTGGGAGGATTTTCACAGCTGTGAGGAGGCTTTGCAAAGACTGATGGTGATCCTGGAGCTGGGCAGGACACTTCCATAGAGACAGTGAAGGCAGAAAGCCTGGTTCCTCTGAGCYGTGGTGAGGTGGCCAGTTTGGATCAGGGACAGAAGGTCCAGAGCTGCAATCRTGTTCCTCATGGTTAATCTGTGTGTGCTGAGGAGAGCCAATGGCAGTGCTTGCTCTGAGAGATGGATGAACATGCCTAGGAACATTCCTAGGACCTGAGGCCAAGTGACATATTTTTAATGAACCCTCTCAGCCTCCAAAGCAGAGTGGCTCCATACACATCGAGTCCTGGGAACAGCCCCTGGACTGCTTTAACTTGCAGGAAGTGCCCTGGAGCTTTTGGAACACTGCTAACAACAGGCTGAAATTGTACCGGGGGTATTTAAATAGCCTCACAGTACATTCCATCACATTTCCATGATCAACATTTCCCCAGCTCTAATTTGCTGCTATAATCAGTATGCCTGTGCAGCTTGTGCAGCAAAGGCATCCTCCTGCAGCACACAGCACCCTGAGTGCATTTATGTTCCTGTGCCAAGACATAGTGGGAAATGGATCCACRGAAACCAGAGCTTAAGAGGTGCAAGATGCTCACTGAACTTCCTTGGATTTCATGCTCGAATGTAATGCAGACATTGCTCTCASTGACTGGAAATAAGGATTGAAAACTTTATCCTTGGTACTGGGCAAAGTAAACAGTCATCAGTCATAAATCTGGGACACATTCTCAGCATTATGTAGGAATTGGGAGATTTCTTTCAGCACCATGAAACACTTAAAAGAAAGCAAGCTGTCCAGTATTGCATATATTTTTAAAAAATCAGGTTCAAACTAGCAGGGAGAACTCTATCAGCTAGTGGCAAAAAAAACAACCTTGCAGAGCTGCACATGCCATTAAATAAATGAAGCATCTGGGTGTTATTTTGTCAGTGAATCTTAGTCTGTTCAAAATATTTTTACTTCTGTGACTTGTGAATCCTAAGTGGCTCAATTCTGAGTTACMAAAATAATGCATTAATCCAGGTCTGTGGGAGTTAAAATGACATCAAAAGCAGTAAAGAACATTGAACTCAACTTTACTGCTGTAAGGGGAAACATTTGTAATTGAAAGAAGACCTTCTGCAGAAAGGAGCTGTCGAGCTCAGTGATCTGATAACAGCAGAACTTTAGCATGAAATTCTCTGTGACCAACAGAGAGCAGCTTGTGAAAATACAGTTCATTCTTCAATTYATTTTGTTCAGCTTCTTTTTCTGTCATTGCAGCCCCCAGGCTAAATCTTTGCTGACAACAATAAGTCCCCCCCCAAAAAACCCATTCCTGCAGACTCTCCTTGCCCTGCTGCCACCCACATAGCAACCTGCTGTGTTCTGGGGAAAATACTGAAATTTTGATTATAGTCATTGCTCAGTTTACACTACAAGGATATCAGCACCAAACAGGAGCTGAAAGCAGGTCTGCAGCAGAGAAATCATCAGAGAATTGGTTTCTCAAAAGTCTGAAAGTAATTAGAGAGATGCTGGAATTTTTTGGTCAAGGAAAAATTTGGTTTTGCAGGAATATTTGTCTTCACAGAAAGGACAACAGAAAATAAAACTTTATGAAAACATTCTACAGAAAGTTTGTTTACAGCCTCATTAAGAAAACACCAGGATAAGGATATCAAAACATTCAACTGTCTCCTTAAGGAGAAAGAATGTTTATGACAAACACAACTGCTACAATAAGGAAAGGAATTGTTTCAACAGCACTACGATAATTACGTTTGTTGGAGCATGAATATGTCCCTACCAAATAAAACTAAACACACAGTCAGAAAGATACCTAGTAATAAAAAAAGATAGCAAATACCATGTATGTCCATTCACATCTCTGTTTTGTGRTCATACGTCTCACAGGTCATTGCCACAGATTTGCTTTTGACTCAGGTTACATGACTGGCTTTAGTCACCAAACTGTTCTAAATAGCAGTAGAAGAACTGGCAGTTCCCACCCAGGACCCATGATCCTCTCTCTCAAAGGGTTAGTCACCAGTGCATTCAAAGGTACCTCCATGTCTGTAAAAGTCAGCCAACAGCATGAAACACAGCTGTTCCTTAGGACCCATCAGGGTATCCAGTCATTTCTGGGTACCACTGAGATACAAAAATACCCATAATATTTATGTAAACTGGAAATAAAATATGAGTTTGTGAATYYTARGTCRAGGAGKAYTCTATTATTAGGACATAGATCCACYATTTCYCTCTTACCTATGCTTAGCAGTCATACAATGACATAGGATATTTCCAGCAAAGGACAATGACTCTGCAATTAGCAGGCTTAGAATTTTATATCCTCACTTCACTGATCAAATCCTGCATGGAAAAATAAAGTGGATCTCTCAAAGGATGACCTTTYAACTATTGCTATTACTRTTATTATCCAGTGCTGATTGTCCCAGAAATCAAGAAAACARATTATCTCGCCTCACTGGATTCAGCAGAGCAAAAAACTGTTACACTGGGAGACACKGGACYGGGATGGAGCAGCYCTGGATCCCAYCCAGCTCTGCCCCAAATTTTCATGTGAGCATGGGAAAATCAATTAACTCTGAGAGGTTTTAAACACTCACAATCATTTCTTCATTTCCGTGTTATGGCTCTGCTGCCTCTCTGATCTAGGACTCCCAGCAGCAGCCTGCAGYAGGCTCRGCTCAGAGTGGCTCTGCTGTAAACRRGATCACCWTCAAACTCAGGAGACAGCCCCAGCKGAKGAGCCTGGGGACCTGGAAGASAACATCTGCATTTCTCCTCCTGTTCCTGGCTCAACAAGGGTCACACTTTCATTTATTCACATTTCTCAGAGAAGCCAAGGAGCACCAGAAGAGTGGTGATTAGCAAGTGCCACTATGGTGTTGTGTCCATAACAGAAAACTCCATCTTCCAGCAGTCACTGACTGTAAGGAACACAATTTTCAGGGGTTGCCTGATCTCATTCTTCATGTCATATTGGAAAGGCACGGGGAGAGGATCACTAATACCTGTTCTCCCTTCCCAGAGAGGTCCTATGAGAGGCTGAGAGAACACACTGGCTAATMAGAGCTCAATCCACATTGGCCTTTCCTTCCAGCTGATCTTCCTCTCTCTGCAAACATCAGCCTTTCTTTATGTGCCAATTTATGTGGACAATTGTAATGTAACAGCAGCAGTGTACACAGCTTTGTCTGAGTTGTGAAATATCAACTCACAAGAACTCGCAACATGCTCACTCAGTCTTCACCAGGGTTGCCAGGCAGAGCAAGAGCTGCAAAGGAATGTTTTATGATTTCATCCCAGCTGGGAGCTGAGCCCTTCTGCTGCTGCCCCTGTACTTCCTGGGCCATGCTGGGTTATAACTGGAATTGTGTGCAAAGGAATAGAGGTGACACAGAGGCAGCACAAAGCTGAATAAACACAGCCATGGATGGSACAGAATGGCCAGGCAGGGCTTCCTCTTGGCTTTGATTTATAATGAGCAGAAAAGCAGTGACCTGAGCAATTACACATCACTTTGACTGCACTGTGCTCTTTCTGCCACAGTGGTTTTTTGCTAGAAGACACATAGTTATTTTTACATTTGACTTTTTTTTTTGTACAGGCAGAGTCTTGCTATTTCTGCTGTGATGGGTTAAGCAGACAGCTGTGCCTTCCAGTAAAGCTGGCAACTATGACTTGCAAATATTTCTATTTATGCAGTTAAGCTGCACATTTCAAGGCTGAGCAATGCAAATTTCTTGTGTTTCTTTCTACGATTCCCWGGGATTTGAGGGAATCCAAGACATGAGAGACATCCAGGGCAGAACAGAGGAGGACTGTGAGGTTTAAAGATACTTCTAGATATTTTAGAATATCCATAGACAGGGGAGCTGCTTGTTTCCATCTGTAATACATAACTCCTAATAGACAAATATTCTTCCTGTCCTTCCAAAAATAYGAAAATAATAAAAATTCAGAATCTGAGCTGTGTCCAATTTTAGCTGTGAATGTACGAGCATCTAGACACTGTAGGCACTAGACACACAAATTGAAGGTTAATGCTTGATAGCATTCTAAGCACACTTGTGTGCCACTGAGCAGTGCTTGCATACATGAGAAATGCAAATCCCATCATCCAATTAAACCATGCACTGTGTTAGGTCGCACCTCATTGATGTCAACAGTAATTATGCTCATTTATGCCCACGCTGAACTGGGTTTGTAAAATCATAAGGAAAAGCCCAGGTATCAGTACAAACAACATTTCCATGGACAGCAGCATGGCATTTAGTTTAAAAGATATCAGGGTTTGGCCTGTAGAGAAATAAAAGAGCTAAGTGATCCCTCACTCTCATTACATGATGTGGCTTTCCACAGTTCCACARTTTCATTTATTCCTCTTTTCATCAGGTTTTCTGATGAAGCTTCCACAATTCCCCTACTGTTTATTCACAGATCCCTACCCTCCATAACAGGGAGAGTTCCCTGGTAGTMAGTTTTGATTTTCTTTCACTTGTTTTCCTTACATCATTTCCACTCAGCTTTAACATCTTACTGAACACAGCTTTCTGAAAAAAATTCCGCACCAGAGTAGTTGCGAAAGAAGGTTTTAAAAGATGTTAGTATGAACAGAGGTTTCAAAATATAATTAAGGGGACTTGATTTTTTTTATTATTTCAAAAGATTAATATCCATAAACATTGATCCAAAAAAATCTCAATTCTCAAATACTGCAGACCTCATCAAGTAGAAATTGCTGATTGGCACTCTCTGCAACTCTGCCTGATTGCTACTGAGCCTCCTTCCGTGTGCACAGACTCCTCTGTGCCATTCTCCATTGCAAGCAGCAAATGTAGAAATCATCCTTCTAAAAGGTGATGTAGAGCAATGCCTCAATTTTCATTCTTTACCAAAAAGCTGTTACTAAAGAATTCCAGCTGCCCCAGAAACCTGTGCCTATGATTTAGGATCAGCTTTCA
>NW_026623802.1:183081-208903 GCF_030028575.1 Malurus melanocephalus | reverse complement strand
TTGATAAGCTTTCAAAAATTGCAGTGTTGAATGTCAATGTAGAAATTTTGCTTTGATCATTGAAAAATACAAACTGAATTTAATTTCTGCACTRCAAGAATATTCCAGAGAATTAAAAATARATARAGTATTTTGATGAAAAGGAACTGAAAAGCCTGACAGTACATGTGCTACCTKTTCCTGTAATTCCTATGACTATTGAATAATCAGTCAGGTTTTTTTCTCAAATTTCTGGGCAAGAATGAACTGSTATTCTTACCGATATCTTGGGTAAATGAATGAATTTTACCTTACTGAAGACAATAGAGACAAAACCTGAAACCACAAAAACAGGACCTCCTAGGATCACAAGGATAATGTGGGCACTGATGACTGATTCTGGAAGAAAGAACATGAGTTATACACAACTCAGAATTATTGTAATTACTTAACAATTTCACAGATTTATTTAGAACTCYGATTATTGAAATATTCATAAAAATAAGGGAAGGTTTTCATTCTRTTTCTGTGCAAGCCTAAAAATTGGACCTAAGTGTAAGTAATTGCCTAATGCCCAAGTGCAAAAGTCTAAATAGCTATTCCAGTGTTTTAAAAAATAAAATAAATTATTAAATGCAATTTCTCTTTTGAACTATAATTTATGTTACATATCAAACGAAAAGTAGAGAATGTTTTAMTCATGTAGACTTGAGATTTTGTAAATGTATATAATTTTGAGAAAAGTGTAAGATGTGAGTGTAATATAGATAAATATTGGGCCATAGTGTATCCAAAGATAYATTTATTTTGCCTTTGGATTCCAGYAAGARTTATTGTTGAGTTCAACTAATCTGAAGATATGGAAAAATAATWGGAAAGTTATTTTTGTATAATTATTGGAAAATAGGTAAAACTGCCAGATAATGTAAATATGTTGTTCTATTTAAATTACCACCCTCTCTCTTTCTGCTCCCAAATCCTTTCACTTAACACAGTTTGGACTCACCTGTTGAGTAAAAACCCATTTATTTTAGTGTTGTATCTGAACTTCAGGCTTTGAGAATATTTATGTCCAACATTGGTTTGGATGTCACTGCTTTCAGCTAAGAATAAGGAACTCTGGCAATAGAATTAATGTAAAGCATATTTGGTTCATTAGGGGGAAGCATGAATAATAGATCTGTTATCAATTAGCTGGTTTAATGAACTACTCCATATGTCAAGGAACTGAAGAGTTTTCTATATATATACATTTCTACATCTACCTTCATGTTCAAGTTCAGGGTCCAGAGAATTTTTAAGCCGACATTTTTCTCTTTCATTTTTCTCTTTTCCTTCAGCCCCCCTCTCAGCAATTCTGCATTTTTTTAATTAAGAATAAAGCCATGGTGGTTTAGAATGCCAAAGGACATGGAGATTTGGTTTTAAATGCTTTGAGAGGAGTTAATTTTTAGTAGGAGCCCAAGGCCTTGAAAAAATGATGGTAATTTCTGAAGAATTAGGAGCAATTGATAAAAATCCCAAATACTCTTTTAATTCTAAGGCATTTACATTTAAAAAATAAATAAATAATAATGAAGTACTGAGAGACTGAGGWCATGAAGTCCAGTGAAATGAAAAAAGATCATTAAAGGATTGGCTSTTTGGGGGAGAAATAGTTTCAGAGTAAGAAAACTGAATCTTATAACCATAAAATTAAAATAGTCATAATTACATATAGTCTCAATTCATCATGGCAAAACAACTATTTTGAGGAGGTCTTGTCTGAACTATCTCCTTTAGGTGGCAGAATACTTTCACAAAATATATCAGAGCTGAAGCAACACACTTGATGGATYTGGGGCAAAAGGATTGACTTTGTTGGTACAGTGAGCACTACCAGTGTTGTGACCAAGGACATCATAAATGGATAATAGTGATCATATATTTTAAACTTCATTCATGGATTTGATGCATGATGGAAGCAACAGGAATAGATTGAAAGCTATTGGCCCTTCAGTTTTGTACCTCAATTTGTAGCTCCTTCTTTCTAGATAACACAGCTATAAAAGGCTGAYTGAAATAATCTGAAWTAATATATTTATTAACTGTGAAGTTAATAACTGAAATAATATATTATATTATTTGAAATAATATATTTATTAACTGTGAAGTATTTACAAAAACAGTTCCTAAAGCCAATGGAAAAAATATGTTTTATACCATCAATAAGACATGGATCTAAAGGCATACCTAGAAGCATGTTGTTTACACAGGTGTATTTTCATTACTCCATAAACAAATTATTAAAGCATTTCTGTCTTCAACAGCCTCCAGTGGTGGCTCATGGCTTCATGGACACTGAATTAAAAATGTGTGTTTTGTGCTGTGCTCACTCTGTCCTGCTGGTGGGAGCTGTAGGTACAGGAGGCTTCAGCCACTCTGACCCCCCACAGCTTCTCCAGCTCTTGTTCAGACAAATCTCACACAAAATTTGGATGCAAATTTTTCTTTAAGTTAATGATGAATGGTATCAGAAGGAGGAAAAGTGCTTTCTAGCTGTGTGTGTCACAGAATCCTAGAAGAATTTATATGCTGGATGTTTRAAGATGCTCATGAGAACTTGTTCATCCATCTGCAGCAGACTTCTCCAACATAGGCAAAATATGACAATATTTGAAAAAAATGTTTGAACTGGCAAATTTTGCCCCTTAGTTTTCTCAAGTAGAACTAAGATCTTACCAGCGGAAACCCCTCGTCTTTTGTTGCCCATATCCACCAGTCTGACACATCTGATTATTTTTTAGAACATTACTGCTGCCTCCCTCCCTCTATCCCTGCACTTCCTTCCCCTAACAAGAAGGGGAGTGCAAAGGCCCATAGGACCAAGGACTGCATTGCTTAAAGCAACTCTGGCAATCAGTGTGATCTCTGTTACTGGAAGAGAAACATAATACCTTTCTGGTACGTGTTTGAAACCTGGCACTAGCAAAGAAATSACTGAATTTTTTAACATTTCCCATCACACTTGAAGGTGAATTTCTTTTGATAGACAGCCTTATTAAAAAGGAAGTGTCCTTTACTGTATTCTGAAGAAACCACTTTTTTTTTTTTTTTTGGTCATTAAGGTTCTTCATAAGTCAAGGCCGATCCAGGATATTAAAGATTAAGATGGATGATGGCACATCCTGATTAAAAATCTTTCTATGCAACAGCAAAGTCTTCCCTTTGTGCTCAAGAGACTGAGAATGATGAGCCAATCAGATACCAAGTGGAAGCATCATCAGCTTGTGGAGGTCAGACCCACCTCTGAATGTATTTGAAATATGCTGCCGAAAACAACTTCGGGGAATTTTACTGGAAGCCATAAGTCTTTTATAAAGCTCCAGCTAAAACGTGTCCTTTCCTTGCCCTTTTGCTTGACTGATAGACCCAGCTCAGTGTGATCTGAATGTTTAGTACATCTGCTCTCTAACACTCCCTTACACAAAAATGTTGATGGGTTTCTTGATTTCATGGTATTTTATGCTCTTAAATGTGTGACATGTACTGAAACAGATATTTGAGATGAAGATACTAGCCGAAATGTCAGACATTATCATGTTGAGTTTGCTGAGAAAATAGATTTAATTTTTTTTTTCTCCTTGGTAATTTTAATCTAACCTTCCAGATTTAACAGTGCTCACTTAACACATCTTGCATTTGTTCCATTGAACTTGATCCAATTGCTATTACACCATTACTCTAGATCATCTCATCTTATGAAACTCTTAACTTTACTCTGTTGACAACATCTCTCATTTTGGCCTTCTCAGCATTACCTACTCTCTACTGTTTACTGAATTATAAATGAAAATGTTGTGAGGTACTCAGTGATGTTGTTGATTCTGTGTTCATACTCCCTTTATCCTGATGCTTCAACGTGATCCTTTATCATTTTCCTTTATGTTCTTAAGAGCTCTAATATTTAGAACACCCTCTTTCCAAATGTAACAAAATATTCTTTCAGTAATACATTAAAAACTTTTTTACAGAAGCTGCAACTATTCCAAGTAATATATATAATTTTACTAATATTTTAGATGTTTTCTGTAAGTTCCCCAGAAATTCTGAAATGGATGTGTTCTGTTACAAGTGCAGAATACGGATATGGTGTTCCCTCACCTCACTCAGGATTTTGGGATCTCTCTGTAGTCAATTGGCAGGGAATATATATAAAATTAACAAATCCTCCTTCAGTACTAAACAAATAAATCTCTGTTTCCATCAAGGGAGCCTGTGTTGGTTTAGATTCCTACTGTTAGAGATTCGAAGTTAACATGATGATTCCCATTACAGCTTCCCTAAGAATAAAAGAATTATTTATTTTGTATTTCATAATATAAAAACAATCTAGTTTTAAATGTTATTGGCACTCATTGCAGGAAGAACAACCCACTCCCCACAACCTATGCACTGTAGAGACCACATATTAAACTGKTTTTTTCCSTTTCTTCTTTGTTCAGACAATGTGGGTTGAGACTGTCAGAGCATAAGAATGTAACAGCTTATGTTTGAACAGGGGATTGATTGAGAGAAAGAGCAGTGATCTGCTTGATCRAGTTAGCAGCATTTGGTGTTAGGTATTGTGGGTATTATGGAGAGGTTAATTGCATAAATCAGAGTGGTAACACTTCAGGGGTGCAGAAGAATTTATAGCTCTTTTTAAAAAGATCAACAGACAGACACTTCTGTCACATTAACTATGACAAGATACATGGATCCTCAGTTGTTGGAAGGGGCCTCATTCTCTGTCTTTGCTGTTCTTACTCTGCCTAGAACCAGAAAAGCCCTAGAAGTCTCACWTGGATTTGAGGAGAATTTCCAGCAGAGGTAGCTTTTATTATGACCTTATGCTCTTGGCCTTGGTGAAAACAGGACTCTGGAGAGAGCAGGGATGTGCCAAACACCAGCTGGATCTGCTCCCTGAGAAAGTCAYTGAGGCAGGAGAGCTACCACTTGTAGCTCTCCCTCTGAGCATCTTCAAATAAGAGCTGGAACAAGTCTGCAGGTAAAAGAGAAACTGCCATTCTATGAAAAAGAGAAATAATAGAAACTGTTGGAAAGTCGGGGATGCAGCCTGAAAGGAAAATGTTCTTTACCCAGCACATGAGCCTCAGCTGCATTCTGCTGTCTGTGTTGAAACCTGGCAGCCAGAAATTTTGGTGAGCTAAAGATATGTTTTGCTGGCTTTGGGGTGAAGTTTAGGACTATATTCTGTATTGTAACTGCCATGTCAAGAGAATTTTTTACCTGATTGCAAACATTTCCAGACCCTTCAAATCCTCACAGGCACAAATAATTAACTGCTATGGGATTACAAAAATTTTCATGGTAGGCAAAAGTCTCTTCTGAGCAAGTCTGAGTGTTTCAATTCTGACATATGACCACTTTGGAGGATGAAAGTTATTCAATGTTAAGTCTTTATTAATAAAGATGTTCTACCTRAATGATAAAGGCCTCCAATTTGCATTCTAAGCACATTAGCAAACATTCACTTGTYGCTCACAATTACATTGAATGATGTGATTGCCATGTGAAGTGATGCAGTTTTATGATGCTGATTTGCAATAAATAATCTCCAAGTGCTTTCTAGTCCCAAGATTAAAATTGAATTTTTCGTAAAACATTAATTCCACTACACTTGCCCCATCTGTTTAAGGAACTTTTGTACAAAAAAATGAACACACAAGGYACTTGAAGAGTTTCTACACAATGCAAAAACTGTTGGAGTAATCCTGTCAATAGTTTCAGCAGAAGTCTGGAGTTTTGTTGCTTTGGTTTCAAATATTTCTTAAAATTCTTATATTACTTTTGTCTTCAATCTAAAAAGTGAAAGAAAAATTGTTGKTGTCTTTTGTTTCTGGTAAATATAGTTGTAAGTCTCCATCCCAGCAGCACCATTTTTTCGTGTTTAAGAACATGGCAGTCTGGATTAGGGACAGAGAAGCAAATCATAGGATGAGCAACTCAGAGAAGTTCTGAATATTTTTGTRTTTGTTCAACATGATACTTGAAAATATTCAGGAGGCCATTCACTTCAAGTGGCACCCTGCACTGGGATCTGAGTCACTTAAGGGTGTCTCTGGTTTTGTATCAAATGGCATTCTGAATTGGGATCCAAATCTGTTACTGATTTCTTTTCTGCACAAACACGTGTAACATTGCAGCCAGGCTGGAAGCTTTCTAGGTAAAATAYTGTGTCACTGAAATTACACAAGGGATGAATCAAACTTTAATGTAATGATTATCTAACCAAATGTAAGATTTAGTACTTGCACTTTAAATTAAGTATTATGAAAACCTTTCATTTAGAATTATTTTGTAAAAACACAGAATGATTCATAGATGGCACAAAATAGACAGGTTAGTCAAACTAAGAGATGATTGAAAGTAGCTAGAAAAATTCAAATAAGCTGTTTTAACAATCAAGAAAATGCTGGATGTAACCAACAGCTGCTAAATGTAAAGTAGTGCATAACACAGTAAAAAAATTGAGCTAGTTATGTACTAAATTGACAGAAAAATTCAGCAGAGATCTTTGTTTTATTTTCAATTTCAGGTTCAGAAAAAACCTTAAAATAAAAAGAAATATTCAAATGAAATCGAAGAATGAGAATTTGCTACGTAATAAGTGATCTCATTTTGATTGGAGTATGTTGCTCTTCATCTCATCTTAAAGAGGATATTGCAACACATCTAGAGGACCTGAGAAGTGCTGACAAAAGTCCAATATCCTGGAATAAATATCAAACTAAAGAATACGTGAAAGCAACAGAGTTGTTTAGTATGGAATGGAAATAAGTATATTAAGTAATAAGAAAAAAATATATTGTATAATCTAGAAAAGGTCAGACAAAGAATTCTGTTCCCCCTTTTTCATAGCAAACAAATGTAAGTGAGCTAAAAGAAGCTGAAATATGAAGAACTGAAAATTGCAAAGTGTGAATAAGTGCTGTTTCATACTGTAATTATCTGATTGAAACCTTTGCTTCAGAGAGCAGTTTTAGGCTGGAAGTAAAGAGGATTTAGAAAAGAACTGGTAATAATTTTTTCTATAAAAACCATCATTCTTTACAATTGCAGCACAGACTTAGAGGGAAGWAAATACCCTGATTCCAGCGCAAACCAAATCTTTGAATTGTAATCTGATTGTTGGGTCATCATGCCATACACTGAGCTGTTGTGAGTTTCTCATAAACCTCCCCAAACTTGTGTAGTTTGACAAAAGATATCAGAGCAGTGCAATCCTAYTACAAGTCAGTATGGCATTCCTCATACCTTTAATGTCAGTAATGTCGAATGAATCTGAAAACTGAATCTTGGGAATAAGTTGGCTTTTTCTCAGCAAAGTAATTTTTTTTTGTTTTTTTTTTTCACTGAGTTTATAAACATTTAAATATTAAGGATCCCAGTGTCTCTATCTAGTTTCTGAAGTATTCAGAAGAGTGCTGTACTTTCATTTTAACTCTTGTCTACTCCGTCTACATCCAACTGCAGCTGCTCAGGCATTCAAARCAAAAACTTTGTTTTGTTGCTCAGGATATGTAGTGAATTCTGGTATAATATCTTATAWATATCCTTGAGCACATTTAATTTTAACCCAACAAAAACCAGCATAAGCAGAATCCCATTTATAATGACAATGTTYTTCTAGGTGCGGTTGATAGATTRCGCTGTTTCAACAAAAACAAATATGTTTGGCAAAACATTCTTCAGTCCTTTCCCACAAATTAACAAACCTGACATCACAAGTTTTTGTACAGTATTAAACTAATTAGAATCTGTATCTTTGCCATGTTAATGTCCTGTCTCTCAGCCTGTTTCCTTAGGAGAAATGCTCCAGTCCTCTAATATCTTTGTGACCTTCTGAACACACTGCAACAAGCCCATGTTCTTTTTATGTTGTGATTCCCAGAGTAGGAGTCAGGACTCCAAGTGGGGTCTCATAAGAGCAGGATATGGAAGGAGAATATACATCATATATTCCTCAACCATTATCCATGGGGCTTTTGAAGCAGCCCAGGACAMAGTTGGCTTCCTGGGCTGCAAGAACATGCTGCCAGACCATGTTAACCTTCTATCTAATAGCTTTTCATAATTATGTTTTCCATATCTTCAGGCTGAATTACATAACAGTTCTTACTGGAATCCAGTGATGACRTAAGTGTATGTTTGGGTACACTATGTTGTTATCATAACAGTGTAAAATCTATTGATACAATGCTCATTTCTCATATTTTTGTCAATTTTGCTTTCATTTGCAAAATCTCAATCCTCTGTGATTAAAACAGCTGGATTATCTAATRTACTCTTGCAAGGTATTTTAGAGAGGACAGCTGATAGCAAAGACATTGCAGAGCCTCAAGAGTACCTGAATTTCTCTTGCAGATCCAAGTCAGCAGAAGGATCAAGTCCCTGAACCCTTCAGATAACTCTTCATTTGCTCAGGAAGTAATTAAAGAGCAAATTCTTTTTGTTGTTCTGTTCAGTTACCAGCTTTTCATTCTGTTTGTTTTATAAATAAACTAAAATTGTGTTTGCTTTATGTTTTGGAAAGTCCAATCCATATTTACCCACCAGCACAGAGGATTAGCAGCTGTATTGCTGGAGTAGAKTGGAATTAGACAATCATTGATCCATATGGTTGACTTGCAATAGAAATTAATAGGAACATTTCCCCAAATGAAATTATTTCTTGATAAGACTGTTCAGTCAATAAGTGACTCTTGCAATACCATTCTGTAATGACAAACAAAACATTCACTCTTCCTAATCCCCTGTGTGTCAGCCCATAGCAGACATCCTGGAAATACCTCACATAGTGATGTCTAATTTGTTTCACTTTAGGATTAAAATGCTGCCTCTTTGAAGTGGAGGTCTAGTCTGACTAGTCAACTTGCAAAAGTGACAACATGGGTTTTAATGAGATGACTCAGTGAGTTCCAGATTGTGTTCGTTGCATCACTAAATAAATGTCCCTGTGCAAGTGGGATGTGTTACAACTCACACGTTGCTGTTGCCTTGCAGTGTTGCTGCTGGAGATGGCCAGCTAGCTGTGGGAATTTTCTTATGCAGGAAGGTTGCTTGTTATAGTTCAAGAGCATAAATATGAAATTTGTTTCTTTGCCAAGGGTATTATGGGGTGCATCAAGAAGACCATTGCCAACAGGTAAGGGCAGGGATCCTGCCCCTCTACTCATACCTTTTGAATCCTCACCTGGACTGATGTGTCCAGTTCTGGGCTCCTCAGTACAAAGCAAACGTAGAGCTCCTGGTGTGGGTCCAGSTTAGGGCCTGGAGCATCTCTCTTATGAAGAAAAGCTGAGGAAATTTGGCCTGTTCAGTCTCAAAAAGAGGTGACTGAAAGGGGACCTCATCAATGTCTTTCAGTATCYGAAGGGAGATATCAGAGGATGGAGCAGGCTGTGCTCGGTGGTGCCCAGCAATGGGACAAGAGGCAACAGAGAGAAACTGAGCACAGGAAGCTCCACTTGAGCATGAGGAAGAACTTCTTCATTGTGCAGTGACCGTGCACTGGAACAGATTGTCCAGAGAGGGTGTGGAGTGTCCCTCACTGGAGATACTCAAGAAACGTCTGGACACAATCCTGTGCCATGCCGTGTGCCTGAGCAGGGAGGTTGGACCACAGAACCCACTGTGTTCTCTTCCAGCCTAACCCATTCTGTGATTCCTTGATTCCTACTGAAGACCATTCCTTCAAGATCCATCTATAAATTTTCCCAGCCGGTCTCTCCTTTGCTGTTGGTTAGAAAATGTGACATGTCTTAACCAAATGCTTCGGTTCGGTGGTTCAGTGATTCTGTGATTCTTTGAGTTTGTGGAGTTGTTCTTCATGTGAGAGAGAAACTGGAATATATTGAAGTCTAGGGGAGGATGGACAGTTAGTTGAGAGTTATGGAAAAAGATTAAGGGATGGGCTAACATGAGTGAAACTGTTATGAGTGTTTATGACAGGCTACCTGATCAGGAAAAGGAAGTGGGTGAGGCCTTCTACAGAGGGCTGGGAACAGCCATGATCACAGATGCTGGACCTCATGGGGGATTCAACCACCCTGCAGGGCACACACCATCCAGGAGACTCCTGCACAGCATCGGTAATAACTTTTTGTCATGGATGCTGGAAGAGCTGATGAGCAGAGGAAAATCTTTTTTACTTTGAGAGTGGCAGGGCACTGGAACAGTCTGCCTGGAGAGGTTGTGGATTCTCCTTCCCTAAAGATATTCAAAACCTACCTTAGTGTGATCCTGTGCAAGCTGCTTGAGGAGTGGGGGGCTGGGCTGGATGATCTCTAGAGGTCCCTTCTAACCCCAACCATTGTGTCATTCTGTGGTCTGCAAGAACTATTACTCTATTAATCTAAGTATGGTAGAATCTAGGCCAGCTGTCTTTCCTCTTTTTAAAAAGAAATCCATAATCATACAAGTTTACTGTTTCAGTTGGCTTTAGGTCCATAATAATAAAGATTGCCCAGATGGAAGTAAATAATTGTTTGTTTCTATGACAACTGAGCCAGACAAGAAACTCATTCTCTTAGAGCTCTAATGGTGCCAAATGCAACACTATTGGAAACCACTTGTTTTAATAAAGTAAGATTCTGTGGCTTTGAATATACTCCAAAACCAGATTTGCGAAAGGCATTTCTGGTCTGCTTTGTTACTTTTTGCCATTTTTAGGATATTTTTTTCCTTAAATACTATGTAAACCACAGCACAGTCTGCTCTTTGCCTTAAGTAAATCTCCTTCATTTGGGKTGTATATTTGTATATTTTCTGTTGCTTCATTTTGACATTTTCATCCATGTACTAGCAACTATTCCTTTTATTCAATTTTCTTCACACATACTTCAAACCCCTTGTTATGTATWTGTGGAGTTATTTATTGCTTAGTAAAACTCCAGTCTGTGATTTCACTCTAAAACATCACTGGTTATTGATTCTGTATATTAAAGTCCTCACAGTTTGGATTCTATGACAAGTACTCGTTGCAGGTGTGCTGATTAAACCACAGCACTGAAGATTTTTTAATGGTGGTTGCCTCTGTTTGGGCATCCTACATCAAAATTTAAATTATGAACATCTGAAGAATACAACCTTGCTAACACTTGAACAATTGTTTATCTTCTATAAAATAACATTTTGATGAGTAAGGAGAAGGGTGCCCAGCTCTTTAACATTAGAGGGGTAAATTGGAGTGCTGAGAAGAGTCGCTAATGATTCTAGAGAAGCACATGGGCATATACAAGAGAAGGGCATATACAAGAAATTGAAATGCACTTCACTTTAAAGAAAAATCTTATTTGAAGTGAGAGAATCAAACATACTCTTGTTTATGAAAACATATTGTAATTTCATTCATTCCAGATTCTTCTCGAGGGGAAATAAAGTGAGCTTGTTGTATTTTCAAAATTTCTTTTTTGTGTAAGACAATACTTAGTCCATGGAGGATCCTATGCTCATGAACTAGTAGGACAGAGAAAACAGATCTATGTTATTTGACTGTGAGATAAAACTCTACTGATTTAAGTTGCTTGGAAGAAAAATTCTATTACTAAAACCCCAAGAGAATACAAGAAAAAGTACAATATCTTTAAAAGAAATATTCAGTGTTCACTCAGAAAAGACCTGTATTATCAGAATTTTGCAATGTCATGACCTGAAAAATGAATCCTGTTGCAAAACCAAGAGGTGATGAGTGTTAGGTAGATTGATCARTTGTTAAGAACAGTTAATTTTTAATAGGATTTAAGCATAACAAGATTATATCTCAAAATATTTAGAAGAGAAATCCTCAGAAGAGACTTTTTTCATTGAAAGGTAAAGCCATTATTGTCTCCAAAATATGAAAAGAATTGACATAATGAATTGGAAATATRTAGTTTCTTCACAAAGTTTCTGAAAAAAATTCTTGTAACCGCACATGACTAACTCACTTGCTATTTGAAACTCAGATTATTTTATTCCAAGCCTTTTTACAGGAAGATTTTAAAAACTGAATCACAGAGAAGATTTYACCTTCTTGTTTTGCCTATTGTTTTTCTTGGCTACATCAGTGATAATATTGTGCTGTAAAGTGGAAAAATTCTTCATGAACAGACTACAGAACTAGCAGTGGCGAAAAGAGAAGTTTCATCCTTATAAACTTCAGGCAAGCACTACTTAAAAAACCAAYATATTTCCCCAATTCCTGGTTTATTGAAAGTACACGGTTTCTCCAATAAGACAAAGTGTTTTTTTCAGTTGATATGTTAATATATTTTACAGGGGAAAAGAAGTTCTCACTTGTTCTTTGACAGTTAGATTTAAGAGGAAGAATCCAAAGGAAAAGTTACTGACTTTTTCAGTRAGCATTTTTTGTTTATTATGTATTTCTTGTTCAGCTCTGAAGGCTAGCACAGGGGAGATCTGTTACCTTTCTCCTAGACAGAGAAGCTGACTTTTGAAACCTTGACATTATGAAAAATTGTTTTAATTCAGACATTTTGTTTCTGTAAAACACAGTTTGGAGAACTCAAAGCAGCGTCTGTCTGTCCATGCAAYGTGTAAGGAAGGGGAAACACATAACAACTAAAGGCATTGCAAAAGTTATGCTTCAAACTCTAAACTGAACATGAAAATATGACATTTAATAGCTCAATGTGAAAATCTTATTAAGCATTTCACTCCAAGCCCCTGTAGTAAATAGAGAGAGTTTGTCAAATTAAACAGGGAAGATCAAAACACAATTTCCTTATCATAAAATATGCACTACTCACTGAATATCAGTGTGATGCAACAAACCTGAAGCAATATTAATTCCATTTACTCAGTCTACGTCTACTAGAAGAGAAGCCTAAACAGTTCTGACAACAAATCAGCACTGGAGGTACATTACCTAGGATGAGATCAATTCCTTTTTAATGCAATATGGTAGATGATTGCTGGGATTTGTATCTWAACTGCAAATGCAATAATAATAGGGAAAAAAGAAACAGTGTAAATGATGAGTATTAGGGTAAATAGCTATTGAATCAGGTTATTGAACAATTTTGCTAGTACAGGAGAACTCTTTACAGTCTGCTTGCTTATTTGTTGGGATTTTATWAAATTATACCAGTGGTGCTTTAGTACCATCACTTAAGATACTAGCTCAGGATTTAATAAACTCCTTGTTAYGATTCCTGATGGTTGCTATAATGGGTGAAAATGACAAAATATAGATCCCATCTGTAATAAACTGAACCTTATGCATACCCGTGGTTATCATACACATTGAATTTCATCCTCTGCACTTCAGTTCTTTGTTTATTTCTTCATTTTATGGGTTTGATGGGGTTGTTGTGGGTTGGGTTTTGTTTGTTTGCCTTCCTATTTTGTTTGCTCTGCCCTTAAAAAGTTACAGAAGAACAGGCATTGAACAGATACTATCTAAACAGCCAGAATGTCTCAAAAAWAACCCAACCCAAACCTGTGTTCTTTGTCAGCTGGGTCACAGGAGGTGCTGGAGAGGAAGTCAGGGTGTCTGACTGAGGCTGCATTCAAAATAGACATTTGTGATGTATTCAATATCAACTTAATAACTTCAGAGACTAAAAACAACAAAAAAAAATCTTACTGAGAAGGGGATGATGACAAAGAGAACCTGCTGATTTGAGTGGGTTTGGGGGTGGGATTTGTATGTGATTCTTTTGTATGAGAAAGTAATTTCAAACATCCAGGAAAATTTTGCACCTCCATCTTAATTCCCATGTGGATTGATTTTGCGCCTCCATCTTAATTCATATGTGGATTAAAATAATACCTTTCACATAAAATAAGTTCCTTTCAGTTGCATGTGACTGCAAGCATAGGTTTAGGACAACATCTATTTCTGTGGCTATGTAACACAAAATACTCTGTGTATTTTAACTAATCTTGTCCAGCTTTGCTCTRGAAGCCCTCTCTGCCCGTTCCTCTTCTCCAGCTGTGTCTTTTCTTGTGCCATTTCTGAAACCACATGACATTGATGGGAATTACTACACCCCACAGCAGGCTGGAATCAAAYTGCAGCCTGGGGAGCGCTGCATAAAGAGGAAACGTTTTGCATTTTATCTTCTTACGTAAATCTGAGCTGTTTGGGCATAATATTCCTGAGACTTTGAGACACCCTGATGTTACTGCTAGTGCTGCCCTTGCACACTTGTCAYCTGACCAGCAGTGTGATCTCTGATCTCAAAAGAAACCACAAAACTATCTTTTTTTTTAGCTAGAAAACCAACCTTTCTAACAACTATGGCCCATTACTGCATATCACCTTTCCTACAACCTGTTGCATTGAGATTTCTTAGCAGTAATTCCTTTTTAACATTCTCTTTATTGCTTTGAGCAATCTTCATTGATTTCCATTTATTTAATTAATCTTTCAGGAGCTTATTTTGTCCTTTGTGTTTGTAACATCTTTTAGATTGGGAAATCCTTCAAAATGCAATTTAATGTCTTTTTCCTTTTTATCAGATCAAATAAGCTTCATTTTATTCAAAATAATATTGCCTAATGTGACTAAAAATATTTGCTTTGACACTCAGAGGAGTTCCATTAATTGCTAGTTCTGTAATGATCACATTCTACACACTTTTGCTCCCAGTTTGTGAATATGTTCTTGATCCCCTTTGAAATGTTCATCTTCTATTACACTGCATCAGATCACTTCAAATTATCTGTGACAGTGATGAGATSTGCTATCTTAGCAAAGAGGAAATAAGTACTTTCAGTTAATGTTATGTTTTTCATCATATAGATTGATGTGGAATAGGTTGGAATCTTCATTTCCAGGTACTTTACTGTGTACAGGTTGCTGTAAAACTGTTCAATTCAAGCAAGATGCAATATAAAAATGAAATGTCACAAATAAAATATCAGCAGTGGGRGAAACCAGAAGAAAATTTCCATTTGCTATCTGCACAGCTGTCTTCTACTCAGAGAGAAAGGGGAAGAGAAGCAGAACATGAAATTCAAGTGCATTTTGAAATAATGTTTTTGTTCTGTTTACTGCAAATACCACTGACATTAACTGAAAAATGCAGTAATATCTGTTTTATATTATTTAATTTCATCTACCTGTAATTCTAAGAGAGCTCTTAGCCAGCTAATTGTTTCATTAGTGTAAATCTCAGTCTAAATTTATRAATGCAAATATTTTCAGTTTCTGCTTTAATACCTCATATTTCAAGCAACCGATGCATTCAGGGTCACAATCTACTCAGTTACCTACTAAACACAGAAGAAATGCCATGTTCATCCTGATATTTTTCTTTGTCACATTATTTTTTGCTTTTTATTCAGGATGACACTTGAACTATTCTTGCAGCCCCTCAAAGAGGTAGATATTCTCACCAGAAGCTTTCTTAGACCTTCTTCCTATGTGCAAAGCCACCACTTCTGCTTGAAATGGGACATCACTGTGTTGTGGAGAGCTTCCACAACCATCAGGAGTCTTCATGTTTTATCATTGTCATATTCTCACCAAAGGAACATGACACAGATCTACCTGTGGGGTAGGGGGCAGGGTTACCTGCTCAGCTGCTCTTCCTGTCACAAGCTGTAACACCAATTTGAGTATATTTCTCCAGGAGGCCAATGTTTTTGCTAAGGGAATAAGAGATAAATGCATGCTCACTGTGATATACATGTATATGGGTATTAAGCCATRTGTTCTTATTTGGAGGAAACTTGCAATTTTGAATTTCCAATATTTCTGCCATGCATGGTAAGAGTCTGCAGCAATTTCCAGTGTCTGAGCTACTCTTGGTCATTTGCAGCTCTCTGTCATGTAGGGAAGTCAGGGTTGTCTCATTTTCTCTTTTGGTGTTGATATTCACCTTCTCAGAAATAAAGGCCATAACATGCTTGCTTRTTTCTTTAAAATTCCCAAACAGACAAATAAAAAAATACCAAACAATCCAAGCTATCAAACAARACGTCCCTGAACAAAATGAAACAACCTTACCTGATGTGAAAAACACTCCACTTTGTCAAGTCTGAGTAAAAGCATCTTTTAACCAAAGTCTTCTTTATCACCCTCTGAGCACAATTCCACAAATCAAACCATTTTCCAGATGATGTGTCTGTAGAAAATGAGACAGGTGTCTGGAGCCATTTCTTCCTAGCAAGCGCAGGAAATGACATTAACTTTCTAGCTAATGCACACATTATTCCATGTAATCAACAACATGATTTAAATGTTGGCTCTGAAAAGTAAAATGTTGGGCAGAAAAAYAGATTTATGTTGAGAAGCCAGTGTTTTGGCCCTTATTTGTGTGAACAGATTTTAAAACACTTTGCAACTCTTAGGAAAAAATATTGGATTTTTCCCGTTCATTCTCCCAAAGGATCCCTGCATAAGTGATCGTAAGATCTTTTCATGCATTTATAGCCAGTGCATTTAGCATCATCTATGTCTTAGAATTCTATTAAAACTGGCTTTCTGATGGTGGAATTCATTTCTGATGGTGGAATTCATTTTTATATAAGCACAAGTTCAATCACGCTTTAAGACATTGAAATAAAATGATTAATGCTGCTGAAGTCAATGTTGATATTCTGCAATCGATTTATGCAAACAGAATATTGTTGTACATCTAAATGTGTCTTTACCATGTGACCACATACGTGTATGCCTATATAATTCATGGTTTTATATTACTGCATTAGAACAGAGACAAAGGCAAAAGAGAAAAAAAATGCTAAGAACAAGTGGGATAAAGATGTGAGTCATGAAGGGCTGTGTTTCAGAGACAAATTTTCACACCTTCAGAGACCTGGGAGAGCAGCCAGTAGCTGAAAGCAGAACCCCTGCCCAGTGACCATAAGCCAGCTCATGATGATTTCCATTAACCAGATCCCAAAGGGTTGTTAGTAAAATAACTTAATTTTGTAGATAAGCRAATAAAATAAATATTGTTAAATGTAACTAAATGTAAAAAGGCTGAAAGCATAATTTTTCTAATGGYTATTCAGATTTTATATTCAGTACTTATGATTTTCAGTCTGAAAATCCATCTAATTGTAAAGATTGGCATCAAAGGGCTTGAGGAAAAGCTRAAGAAAACAGGCTTATTTTCAATTAAATCAGAGCAGCTGACAGAGTCCTACTTTAATGGATTAATTGTTATGAGTCCAGAAGCTGGAGAAAAATGAAACCCAAAGCCCCACTATGTTTTACAATATGTTTTGGCTTTGCATCTTGTTCCAAATATTTCAGTATCTCCATATTCTTACTTCACAAAGGGTGAGGAAAAATAGGACATCATGTGACCTGAGTCTCATTTGCTAAACCTTCCACAGTTCCCTGATATAAATTTGTTACCTCTGCTGATGGGCAAGTATACGAGGAGAGGCTTTATTTCTAACCTTGGCATATACCCAAAAGAGTCTTTCAACATCTTTTTGTTTTCAGGTCTTGGAACTTTTCTTCCCAATATATTGGAACTAAAATTTGAAATCAGCCAAAAAGTATTTTCTTCAGCCATTTTTCTTTAACCATAAACTTTGAGAGGTTTGTACATTATATTCAAGTACAATGCTGATCTTGCCCTCTAGAGTTATTAATAACAGCASAATGTTCTCTTACTTGTTTTTTCTGTGCAGATTTCTGTCTGCTGCTGAAAATACTGTTTATATAATGAGCTCAAACTCAATCAGAATCTTGTGAATAGTCTAAGGAACATTTTATTTGGTGTGTTGACATTTCACATTTTCTTTATTACCCTCTGTGAAGTCTCTTTATCACAACAGTGAAATCTCTTTTGAATGTTAAAGGGTTCTTTTTCCCTTCAATGTTTTTAATGCTGAATGCCTTCTATTTCTATGCTGGCTACTTATTTTTGAGATGCCATGACACGACCCATTAATTAGATCTATATTTACAGCACTCTGAAATGGTCTCCAAGACCTTTGTGCAGCTCTGTGTTCATATGTCACCACAACATTAATCTTTCAAATAGATGACTGCCAACAGACATTTGTCTAACCCATTTTGAAAAAAACCTCTTAGTGAAGCATATTCCACAAATTCCATCCCTATATTTCATCTGTCTTAGAGTCAGAATGTCTTTTCAAATATGTATTGTATCTCTTGCTAAAACTGTGATCTATATAGGGGGCTTACAAGAAGGCTGGAGAGGGACTTCTCACGTAGGACAAGTAGGAATAGCTTGAAGCTGAAGGGGAGTAGGTTTAGATTGGATATTAGAAAGAAATTCTGTACTGTGAGGGTGGTGAGAAGCTGATAAAGGTTTCCCAAGGAGATGGGAGTATCTCATCCATGGAAGTGTTTGAGGCTGGGYTGGGTGGGCCTTTGAGCAGCCTGGTCCAGTGGAAGGTGGCCCTGTCCATGACAATGGGGTTGGGACAGGATTATTTTTAAGGTCGTTTCCAACCCAAATCATTCTGTGATTCTATGATTCAATGAAATATTTATAGTCCTCCTCTCCTGAACACATAGAATAATTTAGCACTGTCCCTCTTATACTAGAAGATGCCTGATCCTTCTGYCTCTTCAAGCCCCAGATTTCCTGTTAACTTTTTAATTATAGTGAAGCATGTCCTGGGGATGAAAGGCAGAAAGAAAGTGAGGTTAGCTCTGGTTTCTGAAACTCAGAAAGGGTTTTTAAAACAGGGTGTTTTGATTTAAAGTACTGTAGGTATGTATGGACATGAAAAATTCAAAAAGAAATAAGAGAAAATGCTTCTTTGATTGACAGAGTGGAAACTAAGGAAAAAAAAAGGAGACATTTGTTTTGTTTGCAGTCACTCATCCAAGCTAAAGCTGTGTCACATTTCCAAATCTTTACCCATCTGAGGAGCCACATTTCTTATGTTTTGGTAATATTTTTCTATTCCAAATTATAGAATAGAAATCTAGCGGGTTAGAACTGCTGAGAATGTCTGAGTGATTATGAAACAAAGAGAATATTGTAGCTGTCACAGSGGAAATCTTGTGCAGGACATCAGACTAAAATTCAAGTGGATCAAACTCTTTAAGAGCAACTGGTGAARTTCTCCAGAAAATAGGACTTGAAATTATTAAAACCATCAAACTGTCACTCACTTGGMGACTTTTGAAAAAATAGGTCTGTCCATCCAATGTTTGGAACAGTCTCGAAACTTTATTTTTTGAGGATTTTCTGKTTTTTTGGTTTCTTTGCTTGTTTAGTTTTGAGTAGGGAAATTTCAAATAGCAAATCCCTAGMGGTTTTATGAGATCTTTTTCTAATAAAGAAGGAATAATGATGGAAGAATGAAAAATTTAGTATAGCCAGTGAAATGTCAGGTTTTTCAGTCTGAGACCATAAAGAAAAAACAATAAAAAGAGATAAAACAGTAGAATGCAAGACAGTACCCTTCAATCCAGTCAGAGAATTGACAATTTAGGGCTTATGGGAGGCCAATGCACAGAGAAAGTGTTAAAGAGAACTGGCAGTTCCTTAAAAGAGATGTATTAAGGGGATAATCAGGGTTAGGCAATGTACTTAGGGTAGTTGCACAGAACTCAAAGAAGAAATATCAAAGGAATGTTCAGAGATTTTAAAAAAGCTTACAAGAGAGGAGAAAAAAAATGATGCTTAACCTTAAAGATTAGGAGACTGAGGAAAAATGCAATGTCAAAAAAAAAGTGGAGAACTTCACTAAATGCCTTCAGAAAAATTATATCCTTATAAATTTAACCTTTAAGAAACAAAAGGATAGATAGAGTGTGCCTTGGATGACTTCAGCTCTGCAGCTCTGCATCACATGCCCCTTTCCTGGAAAAACAGGCCCAGGTCTGTGAACCTTCCTTCAAAAAACAAACCTCTCTTTCCTTTTCTCCACTGAGGCTTCCCAGCACTAGAGCTGAGGCCTCACAAACATCGAGTCAAGGAGAGTATTTACCCCTTTCCTTTCTTCACACTTAGCACACCTGTTAATGCCACACCAACATGCAYTCACAGCCCTTCTGCATCAGTGACTTCAAATTTGCAATGCAAGGTCTTGTGCACAGTTTAATTCATCCCACTGGGAGCCCATCCTAATATTTCATCACTATGTGCTTGATTCCAGCACTTATTCGTTGAAATGCCACACACAGAATCAGAGTGCAGTACCACCCAGTAAAATATTCCACAAGTGTTTTTCACTAATCAGTTGTGCAAATGCAATGATTGTATTCAGAAAATTTTTGCCTAGCTGTTTCAYAGGAATATTAAGGGAGACAGTGTCAAACCTTTAAAAATTCAAGTTTATAAGTTATCTGCAATGCAAATTAAATAGTCTATCTGCACCTCCTTTGTCTTCCTCCCACAACAACAAATTAAAATGGTTTGGTTTGATTGGTTTTGAAAACTCCATCCTGGCTGGTTTTTSCCACATTATTATTATAGTTTATGTAATAACAATGTGTTAAATTCTCATTCCAACAGAGTGAGGCTGAGCCACCTGAATTTCTCTGTGAGATCCTTCTTTCATTTTAGAGATGATCAGATGTTTGACTCTCCTCAGTTCTCACTGCCACACATCCCTTATGGGGTACCAAAGATATCAAAAAATGATGAGGTGACTTAGCCAGCTACTCCTGTAGGTACTGCAGAGTGAATATCAAATGAGCTGCTGAGTTGTTTATTCCTTAAATAACCCTTAATATTTTTCCTCTGTTTCTTCATTCCATCTTTATTGCAGCCCATCCTGGCTTTGGGTCATGTGCCACATTTGCAATGATGYCTTTCAGAGCAGGCAAACTCCACAGTAGCCTACTGTGTGTCACAAGATTTTTGCCAGGATTTTCTTTCCCATCTGGTAACGAACTTCTGTTTTCCTTGTTGTTTTGGGGTTTTTTTTCCTTTTTTTTTTCCCTCTTGCTTCAGAAGTATTTATAAAAATTTTTCTTTCTTTCACTAAGAATAACTTTGTACATTTTTGTGTTTTGTTTTTCCTCTTCTCACAATATGTTATCCATTTAYGTTCATTCTTAGTCACTTGTACAGTTTTAAATACTCTTACTTTCAAAACTTTTAAAGGCACTTAATTTAGCCACAACCACTACGCTTTGCTTCCTGCCTGTCCTTTGCATTAGGGGAGTTTATTTCTATATATGTGATACAATCCCTATTAGATCACCTGCCTGCTTTGGATCGGGTTGTGTTCTCCAGGTATCCTACCTACCCCACTGTATACCAAGCAAACAAGATCCTTCCAGAAGCTTTTCACACATTCCTTAAAGCACTGAATGTTATTCTTCACAGTCATTTCCTCAAAAATTACCACTTATCTTTGGATCTTCAGTCAGTTCTCCCTAATTAGCTGGAAAGAAAGCTGAAATTGTCATTCTTCTAGTTGGTTCTCGAGCTTCAGTGGGGAAAAAAAACAAACATAAAACCCACCCCAAACCAGTACATTTCAAAACCTGATGGATGATTTTACTGTTGTAAAATTTTCCTAAAAAAAAACCCTGAAGTTCTCCATCACCATCAGTTCTGGTCTTTTGAATGCCTCTGTTTGTTGTTCAAGCACCTCTTAATTAAGCAGACTGGAATAAACCATCTCACACATTGTGCCAAAAAGCCTTTRATTCTCCCACAGGCCTCGCTTTTTGTACATGCTGTACAGACCTGACTGTGTATTCTTACTGGCATGAATACATAAACACATGATTTTCTTTCTCAGTGATATTCAGGTTCATGGTGGTTTTTTGCACATTTCTCTCTGTAGGCTGAAAGAGGAGCAGCTGTCTCACAGTGATGCCAGAGCCCAGGTAACTGTTGAGGTGATGGAGCTCTGTGTGGCTTTGAGAGGAGACAGTAGCTGGGTACCAGCCTGAGAAAGRAGAAGTCTCAGGTCTCACCTCTGTCAAGAATTTGTGCATATTTTGCACTAAAGAGTTGTTGAAAATAAAACAAACCAATAAACCAGGGCTAATTATCTTCACAGCAACGTGAGAGCCTCAGATTTGTCCTGTGGGCTAACATTCCCTGCCAGGACATCTCAGCAGTTCAGGGCTTGTTTTAACATTCTCATATCCTGAGAAAACCTGAGTCATTCCTGGAACTGCAAAGGGATCAGAGGTTCTCATGTGTTATTGAGAATCCCACCCAGTTACCTTAGGCCAAATTTGTAGACCCCAATTSTAAGATACCTGCATTTTCCATTGGWGCTACTCCAGCATTAACACTACATTCAGTTTTGTCAAAGTTCTTTGCTGCCTGAGATAATGTCCAGAGCTTGTGTCGGTACATATGAGAGAGAGAGAAAAGAGGGGAAAAATGAGATGTTTTCCTATTGTAGTGGTGTTACTGATCTCTTTGGCTCTTCCACTTGCATAAAATGCTGTACATTCATCTAGGATGAARCAGTTGTCTTAATTTGAGGTCTAATATCTGCGCTTCCTTGACTGAAGACCTGCTCAGTGTCTAGACAAGAGTTTTGTTGTCTTGTGAGACAGACGATGGATGAGATAAGGCYGTCCTTTACTTACACTACAGGGAARCYTTTTCACCCTGCTTCTTGCAATGATTCTATTCAGGACAGATTGGGTTCTTCTGTGTTAAAAAGCAAAACCTTTTCATTTTCCATGCCAAAGAGTATGGAATTGACATTCATATTATTCACATATTTACAACAGTCTCCTTATTCTAGATACTGCCTCAGAAGATTAAAAAAAAGCCAGAATGCTGGTTTAAAGATTAAATCAGGAAGCAATTTTAGAGTCCCTCTAAGGTCATGCTTTGAATTTTAATTCCTATRAAAGGAAAATGAATCAGACCTGAGACTAATTTTTATTCTTGTGACTGGAACACATTTTAAAAAAAATGAAGGTAAAATATTTCTGAATAGCTGTGATTCAGGCATGGAAAGCAAATGCCACTAGTTTGATAGCATTTATGATGCTTCATGTGACATTAGTAAATCTGGCTGAAGATTTTTATTTTTCGGCAGGAACAATAATGGTTGCAAGCAATTCAGGTTTATAGTACAGCACTGTATTTTAGAGAAATAAAGAAGAGACTGTAAATTGCYCTGTGTGAATGTTGGTGCATTTGGATTAGGAAGAATGAATCAGGCAGTCTGGCCTGCATAGTGAGATGCCAACCATCCTTTCAAGCCTTTCCAATTGTTCCTGTGCTACTTGCTTTAGATGGCTGACACCACATCAGAAAGTCTTGGAACTGTCAGTTTTRTAAAATGTTGTTCATTTACATCCTGGACTCCTGCACCCCAACTTGCAACATGGTCATGTAAAGGAAGGAACTTAGGTGAAAGAAAAAAAAAAGAAAGGTGGAGAGTTGAATAATGAATTGAATAATTCATTTCAATGCAGAAGACAGTGAGAAGGGACTGAGTTAGTCCTTGGTCACAACTTTAGTTCCATGAAAGCAGGGAGGGGTCAGATGCTTGTAGAAAAAACAACAGGCTCTTCAAACTCAAGTTACAGGCAATAGAAAAGAAAGGAGTAGCTGTGACTAGGCCAGATGACTCTGTTAAGATGGAGTGCTTTTTGATCTCCTTCCCAGAGAAGGAGCAGGATCCTTGGGGAATTAATTCTGACCTTGTGACTCTGGTCGGGTCAGCAAGCAGCAGCACCAGTGTTTGGAGKTAGAATCATYRTCATGGAATGGTTKGGGTTGGAAAGGACCTTAAAGWTCATCCAGTTCCARCCCTCATGGGCARGGACACCTTCCWCTAGACCAGAAYGCTCAGAGCCCTATCCAGCCTGGCCTTGAACMCTTCCAGGGATGGGACATCCACAACTTCTCTGGGCAATCTCTTCCAGTAAAGAAGTAGTAAAGAATGTTMGAGAACTYCTCATAGTRCAGAATTTCTTYCTAACGTCTAACTTAAATCTACCTCCTTCATGTTGAAGCCCTTCTCCCTGATCCTATCACTGTCGATCTGTCCTCAAGGGTCTAATTTTCATTAAAAAWTGATGGGCAACTTGAATTTTCCTGTAACTATTTCTTCTGAACCTGTAGTGCTCAGTACATCCACAATAATTTACAATAAATGCTGAAAATATTTACTGTGGGCTTGTGAATTCTTAAGCATATTTTACCTTCTAATGATGCAGGTGCTTTCTTGTCCTTCTCTCTGTCACCATGTTAATGTTGTTTAGCTGAATTATATTCAGTACAAACATGAATGACAGCCTTTAGCTATGTGAAAACAGACTGTCATCCAGAAAAAAAGTTCTCTTTGCTCTGAGCCAGATTGTAAAACTACTTACAGAGTGTATTTTCTGATTCTCTTGAGTGGCTGCACAGTTATACCCTTGGTGAGACTTGATTTTCATAAACATCTCCAAGAATAGTAAATTATTCATTATCAAGACCTTTTAATTAGACAGCTGACATATTATCAGCTCTTCTCTCTGCTCTGAAGAGAGCTAAATAGAAGTTTATTACACCAGGGATGAGAAAAGAATAGTTGTTTGGCTCCTAAATTCCATCTAATTCTATAAATACTGAGCATCATTCATAAGCTATTATTAGAAACCYGAGTTTGAGATTCAGGGCTATACGTTCAGCTCCAGTGATTTACAGTTTCTTTCCCAGTTTTAGTCACGATAGCAACTGTTAATTCTACCTAAATGAACAGTATAAAAACAGACYAAAACAAATCATAATGGAACAAGACGTGACTGTTCTTTCTCTAGGAACTATAGAAAATCAGRAAAAATCCACTACAAGCACCAGAATTGCCATCATCTGAATTAGTCCAGGTCTATTCCAGSTATTACCTTCCTGGAAATGGGTAATCAAGGTGTGTAACATTCAGCAGTGCAGAACATGATATTCATTAATARGAGGCTGATTTGTCAGGTGAATTTAACAATCTGAGAGAAATAAACCAATCTAAAACCAAACTCCAWGCCTTTAAAATAAAATAATCTGGCTTTTCCTCTTTTAAATAAAAAAMCCCAAACAATCAGTTTTGAACAAATTCATTCTAAAAATGAAGCCAAGATGCATTTTAAAAATACATGTTATTTCTAAATAAAAAGTGTTTCCACAAAAATGTGGAGAAATAAATTTTAGAAAAAGAAATACCTTTCTCAATAAAAAAATTCTGCGCAATTTGAAYAGAATTCTTCTTTATTCTCTGTTATTCTAAAACCGTCTTTTTCAGCAAATATGTTATTCCTGATAAAAAAAAAAAAATCCAACAACCTCTATTCCTGTTCCCCTGCTTCATATTTCTGTCAAAATTAATGATCATATCCCACATTTTGGTGCCCTCCCTGGATTATGGGCCTTTCCTAATGAGCTGATCTGATTTATACTGGGTTGGTGATCAACAGCTCAGGGCAGAATAGACCAGAAATCCCTTGGGAGTTTRAAATTGTCAGACAGATGAAGAAGACTGCTTGTAGGTTGTGTTTATGACTCCTATAYTATTTTTAGGAACCCTCAAAGTCATTATGTCTCTTCCATATTTATCTTTACAAAGAAATGTAAGTAATTATTGCTTTAAAAATGTGTATCTGCTATAACATCTCATATTAAAACACTATAATGCATTTTCAATACTCATCTCTTTGCACTCTCATTATTCTCTCTTTCAGCAAGAGCTGGTTTGCCCTGAAGGTAATATCCACTGTGTACGGGGGAAAAAAGTTATTTTCTGTAAATTCTGTTATTATGGTCGCATTTCATTAAAAAAAAATCACATGAACCAGCCAAATGTTCCAAAACACTTATAAACTTTGGAGTCTCTAAGAACAGAAAGAAAGATTAATCATTCAAATATTACTTTACATATTGTATTTCTTTGAATACTGTTTCCATATTATTATCAATTTGAACCCCCCCCCAAAAAAAAA
>NW_026623802.1:171899-182071 GCF_030028575.1 Malurus melanocephalus | reverse complement strand
AGTTGCTTTTTTCTCATTCATTATTTTTAGTCAGGTACAGCTCTCTAAAAACAGTTGGCTGCAGTAAGGACGGGTTTTTTTTGGTTTTTTTTTCTTTTTTTTAAGTGTTTGGCAATCCTCAAAATAGACTAGCAGTAATTCAGTTCCASAAGATTTATAATACCTTGAAATTCAATTTAGTCAAGGAGACTTCAAAATACGTGTTTGCTAGAACTGGAGCAAAAGTACAGCTTACTAAATGAAATAAACACAAGAGTTAATGATGGCTCTCAAATGCTGGTGAAACCTTCAGGTCTTTATGGGGGCATCAAATTTAAAATATTTCTGGCAGACCAACTTTGTGCTGAAGTTTAAACAATGGCTACAATAAAATTTTCAAYATTTTGTAGACTGACAGAACTCTGCAAATAATTTCTGCTGATTAAGTCTATTTTCTCTGATGCTTGTACCAGAAATCTTTTATGTACTCAAGAGGCTCTCAAAATGTTATTTCTAGTTGGRAATTGAGATTAAAAATGTCACTCAACAGCAGCAACAACAAAAGCTATTGCAYGGTCTGGATGCTACAGACTATTGCTAATGGAATACAGGAGGCAAACTTTCACAGTGTGATCAGTGCATTTTATGTGGTGGAAATGAAACACAGCGCTGCTCTTGTTCAAAAGCCATTCTTTTGGAAAGACTCATCTGTTTATGAAGCGGAAAATTGCCAAGTAGAAATACCAGTAACTGTGAGTAGATGACTTTTAAAGTTTTATTCCATACATTTTTACAGACTCATCAGACTCAGAAATGTCCTTTTATCTAGAAGAGAAACATGATTGTCTTCACTGCTCAAATTTGGTGTTTGCTGAACAGCAAGGGAGAATGTACAGTTATTGGTCACTCAACTGGCAACTTGACAACTGGACAACACAAATGCCACTTTCTGGATTTTCCATCAAGAAAGTCAAGATGGTCCATGACCTTTTTGTCTGAGTATGTTTTTCACAGTGAGAGCAATTATTAGAGAGGGAGTCACATTTTTAAGGTTGATTGGACATGAGTMTATTGCCACTGCAGTATAGTAGACCCAACAAGGTACAGCAAGTCTGAAACTACTGCTGTGCAGGGCTGTCCTCTCACCAAACTCAGTGTATGGAAAAAGGGGAGAAGTAAGGAAAAAGATTAAATACCACATTGTTCAAAAGTTTAATTTCAATACTCACTTTAGACCTTACTTAAAAAAAAAAAAAAATCAGTTACTATCAGACAATGAATACTTTTGCCTATTTTTTGACCGTGTGCTGGTTTGTACAGCTGATGAAAGCCCTTCAGAGGTAACTCAAAGTGTGTTTTAGACACAATTATGCTCTTTGATGGTTGACCACACAGGAATGCTCCTCACCTTCATAGCTATGTTTTCAAATGCTGAGATGYTAACAATTTTTCCTGAAGCGCAGAAAGCTCCTCACTGAGAGCCCAAGCATTAACATCCCATGTGCAAGGAAGGGGAATCCTGGGCCCAGGGAAGTGCTTTCCCTACAGTCACAGTGGACCATTTTGCTCCATAGTGGGATTCAGCTCACCAAATATTTTAGTCCTTTGAATTCCTCCCTGTGTAAACACTGGTGTTGCTGTGGATGCTCTAAAGGATCTGAGATGTGGACAGCCTGGCAGGTGTGATGACAAATGCATGGGAGACCAGAGCCTTTCTGGGGATGTGGTGGGCAAYCAAATGGAATAACAAAGGGCTTTAGTACAGCTAAAGGTCCAGGGGTTTCTAGCATGCCAGGTATTATCAGTCAGAGTTGTTAACATTCAAAATCTTTGGATGCTGTTCTAGTCTGTGACTTCTTTTGGGATATTTAAGTCTCTTTTTCCTTCTCAGTAAGCATTCCTTACCCCATTGAAAACTGTTGAGAAGACAGAGTTCGGCACAAAATAGTTTAACTTAATTTTTTAAGTCTTCAGCACAGCTTAGATGCTATTTTTGTCTCRCCAGAAGTAAGCAACACTACCTCAGCTCAGCTGGTTAAAGCATGGTACTAATAATGCCAAGCTTGCCCTTTCAATCCCAGAATGGGTCATTTGCTTAAAAGTTGGACCCTGGTGGGGTCTTTTCAAGTTGAAATGGTCTGTGATTCACTCTCCTCTTATGTGAAAGTGCCACAGGGACATTTTTCTATCTCCCTAGTTGAAGAGGAATTATGTTTCTTTCATTATAAAATTTTCATTGGGGTTTCTTTGCTCTTTGACTTGCTTTTAAAATGCGAACCTTCCATATTTCTTATCTTTTAATTCTTCACTATATTCTGGTTCTAGCTGCTTGGGATTAGCATCAAAAAAAGAGAAGATGACAGAGAATGTCTGAGTGAATGCAAGAGATTTCTAAGCTGCAAAAAAGTGCTGGTTCCAGTTTCTTTTTAATTAATAAAATAATAAAAAATGAAATAGATTTTTTTTCTGCATATTTAACCTTTAAAATTCAAAATTCTTTGTAAATGACACAGAATAATAAACCATAAACTACCAGAAACAGACAGTTTCAGATATTGTCACACCCTTGCATCAAATGAGTTTTTTGTCAGATTGGCTGCATTCTCTGAAACCTACCTACAGCTCCCCTAAGACCAGCATCACACAGGCTGCAAACAATATGGATTAACAATACCAGCAGAAACAGAGTGTGGGAAATGTCTTTATTGATGTCAGCTAAATTGTTGCTTCCTGTGAATAAAACTACTCCTGCCTTACAGTGGCATGAAAATAAGATCGGATCCTCAAAGAGCTTAGAAAGAAACTTTCTGGTTTTTTTTGCAGAAGGCCCAAGAGAGATGTGTTACCATAGTAACCACAAACGTTTTCTGTGGGTTTGCAGCCATTCCTCCCTTGCCTTATGACTCTCTCAAATCTGCTCAGATATGCCCAGGTACCAGCACACACTATGCCAAACTCTGGAGAGAAAAGATACAGCATTCTGGCAAACTGAGATTATTCTTGTCTTGCTCTCACAAATTTGCAAACCACCAATGCCTTGCAGCCTGGCAGCCACACACCCTGACCCCTGCAGGATGCTAAAAACAGAGAAAATGGACATCAGCAAAAGAAAGAGCTTCTAAAGGCAGCCACAGAGGTTGTGTGAGGCACTGACATGACTGAGGGCTTTTCCCTTCATAGACAGGGAATATGAAAATCAATCCCTCACAGGTTAAATGATAAAAAATAAAATTAAATCATYGGCAGAGAAGAAAACATGGAAAACAAAATTTTAGATTCCACTTGCAAGAAAGGCAGGATTCGGTCTTTTGGGATATTTTTTATTTATGTACTTGCTTTAAAAAGCACATAGCCTTGTAAAGGTGTTAATTCAMTATAACACATTCTGTCTCATGAGATTTATTTAAGTGAAAATGTCATGCTGGTTACATTCAACATAAGATTTAATTATAACTTATATATTTTTTTTAGATTAGTGAGATCACTTTGATGTTGTCTCAGCTATGGGACTCTGTAAAATATGTTGTTGGATTTCTGTATTTTTGATTGTCACAGTCCATTAGGGCCTACCCATGTGTGCAAACCTACCTCTTTATCATTGCACAGTAAAAAGATGTCTGCAGTAAAGCTAAAGAGAGGATCCAGCCATGACCCAGGGATGCTTTGAATTTGAAAATTAAATGTATTTGTGCTCTGGCCCAAAAGGAAGGGCAGAATTATGAAAAAAAAAACCTTCTTGTACCTGATCTACCAGAAACCCAAAAGAAATAAGATTTTTTATCACCTGAATAATTGATTCTATTTAGGTAGTAGAAGCAGAGAGCTGATGAAGATTGACAGGGGATAGCTCAGACTTCAGGCATTCAATGAGAAATATCTCCAGGAAGAGTCATCTTTCATTCTCCACACAATAAATGGAAAGAAGATGGCAATACATCCCTCATAATATGTAAGTCATAATTCATCGTCATAATATGTAAGTCTGGGTGTGCCTATTTTAAGGTGAAATACATCAAAAGTTTTTTGTTACCTTGGTGTGGGTGGTGTGAACTTCACAATAAATCATAGGAGACAAAGGACTTTGCAAATTTGTCATGCATTCTGTTTTGCTTTAATTTATCACGTTTGCCTAGGATGTAAAAGTAAACTGGCAGTATTTGCATTACCATAAGGGTCAGAGGAAAAGAGAGATGAACCCAAATGTTCTTCTTGTACAAGAGATTTTATGTTTGGTATTCCCAGCCAACTGGAAAAGCAGAATGATATCCACTTCCCTTGCTGTTTGCTTGCTCTTATTAGATCCATCAAAGAGATGATAATGATTTTTTAATGACAAGGAGAAAAAAAATTGCCAGTGATTTTTGAAGGAAATATTGTGAAAGAGGATTGAAGAAAAAAAAGTAAATAACCAAACAGAAAAAGACCCAAAACATCCACAAATCCATCATCTTTCCTTATCAGGAGATGAAGAAGCTCCTGCCTTTTGTCCTGTGTTTGTCTGATCAATGTCCCACTTTCCTGAAATGTAAGGTGCTGGCTAGATTGTTTCGAGTTTTTTTTTCTATACAATATGAACTTGTGCAGGTAAATAATTTTAGTCCACAGATCTGGAGGAGGCCATCAAGGACCTTGAGACCCATCCACACAGCTACAAGTTACCCAAGATCCTTGTGATTCTGGTTACAGGAATTATTTTTCYAATCTCAGGATAGAACAGTTTTTAACCAGGAGCATGAGTGAGGCAGCACAAACGGGACATTGGGAAGCCTTTGCCTCTCACTGGTGCACCAAACTATTCTGCCCAGGGGACTTTTCCCAGGGGCAGCTCATCTCTGACCTTTCAGAAGAAAACCAATTTTCTGTGTCTCCCAAAAGCAAAGTTAGACAACAAGTAAGAAAATAATATTTCTTTCCATAGGCGACATTAGAGCTGGGGAGTACTCAGTGAAACAATTAAATACTGCAACGAACAGAACATAACAAACTCAGCATATTTTGTCTCCTTTCATCCCCCTTATTAGGAAGCCAAACAAATTATCTTATCCTGATAATGTATGGTTTAATTTCAAGCTCCTATCTCATCYTTTCCTATCTTRCAATCTCCCCTTGAACAAATCACAYTCCAAGTTTTCATTATTTAATCTCTTCCAGTGAAATAATTCAAGTTCATAATCTACATGAATATCTGAGACCTTCTTACAGAACTTCCCTTGTTGTTAGAGTCCTTCTAATTTTCAGTTTAGAAACTTTCGTTCCTAGAACATAGTTCTCTGACTTTACTTCTTCCTACTATTAGCCCCCAAATTTAAACATCTTCCTCTTGGTTATATTTTTTCCAGCTTCCTCAAACTGTCTTGGTTTTTTTTCCATTTTATTTCCATAACTATTTCTCCCTGCTCAATTTGTTATTTTCCTTTTTTATTATAAGTGAGAAAAAGTGCAGCTTTAAAAGTGACAGATAATCTTTAGACAACCCTACCTTACAGAATTAATTGAAGCCTGGATGAGACACACGATGCCAGAATAAATGAAARGTTTGATGGGTGCACRCAGATTTAAACTCYGGGATATCACTGTCTGTGCTCTCCRTAAACCTGCRCAAAAGAATTATTTCAGCAAGACTCATCTGAAGATTTTCTGCTAGGAAACACATTCTAGAGAGACAGAAATATTGATGGATTCTAGTAGCATAAGTTAGTGAYATCCCATAGGGCTGTGTGACTGTACCAGATGTCAGCCAGCTTTCAGGCATCCTCTCACTTGGCCTCTGTGGATTCCAGKGCAAGAGCTGAAGCTGCTGACATTTATCACTTTTGGTTACTTTTGCCATTAAGCTGCTTCTTCTTCTGTTACCTCCTTAAAAAGAAGAGGGAATTAGCTGTAGTTGTTGGAGCTGCCCATGTGCATCTTTAGATTTGAAGTATCTGAATATGTCSTACAAATTCCAGCCCAACGTGTTCKCTGTTCTGAGACAGCTTAGCTGAAGGAGTGTTAACAGCTGATGCTTTGACACCTTGATGCAACAGATTTCAAAGATAGCTGCTGTCATTTAAACAGGGAAATTATTAAAATTTAATATTAGTTAGATGAGGGGAAAGTGGCATCACAAATGGAAATTATTTTTCAGCAGGAACATATGGAGAGAGAGTTTCAGGTTTCTTACTAACCCCACACATAAAACCCCCAGAATTTTATTTGCCACAGAAATTCACCAGTTATGTCCAAAGTGCTGCATGCTGTAGTGTACCTCTTCATTCTATGCTGGGGGAGGTAGCACATCTCAGTGGATATTCAAGCTTCAACAGGACAGCAGAGGAGCTCTCCACAAGCACTCTTTCTCTGTGTTTGGAAATTGTCTTCTCCATTTCGTGTATCTTTGCATTTGCCTCCAMAAAATTTTAATAGATTGTTTTTAGTGACACCAAGCAAGTATTTATAAAATATTTGTCAAACATTTCTGTTTCACCAGAATAACTTTCAGCTCCCTATCCCATCCACAGGCCACTGGTGGTAAAAATACTTACAGAGAAGAGAGTTTAAGKGTGAACAAGTTTTTTGTTTAGGTCAAGGCAACAAAAGAAATTTCTAAGGCTGTTCTTGTACTTTCTATTTTCAGGATCTTGTGCTTTTCTTCTGACATGTAATGACCATCTTTAAAAAAAGGATGGTGCATGGAAGTGAGTAAGGCATTTTAAGCAAGAATACCCAGCCCTCTACTTCTGCCCTTGAGCTGCTGAGGACAGTGCAGCTGRCTAAAATACTTCTAAACTCTTTGATTCACACTCTGATTTGTCTGTCTTTGCAATGGAATTGGTGCTTATGGCAGCAATATTCTCTACCTTTGCTGCTCAGGAAGATAGTCTGACCCATCTTTGTTAAAGGATGTTAAAGTTTCTCCTAAAGAAACCTATTGTAATTGCAACAGCCTTGCAGAGTGGTTTCACACAGTTTTTACCAAATTGCTTTCTCCCACAGGTTATTATTCTGCTCCACCTGTGCAGAATAGAAAGGGCTGCTCTACCCATTAGTGAAGAAAAGACCATGGGGTGGGTAACACCTCCCTCTGGAAGTCTGAAGGCTGACAGAAAATAAAACCATTTTCCTATTGTTTCCAGAAATGCCACAAACCCACAGGGTTACCATTCACATTGGAAGAGTGAGAATGAATAACCAAAATAAAAGAAACAGGGGAGATTTCTTCAACAGAAACTGCAAGGGAATATTCCATGTGTCAAAAATTATTTGAAATAAGGGTGATCGTCTTCTTGCAGTGTAACACCAATAATATGTAGCATTACAGGAGCATCTTTTGTAGCAAATTACTGAGCAGAGCTATTACGCAAGAAAGAGTTAAATGCTGCAGAAATGTGTGTTTGTAATCTGCTATATTTTCTATCTAAGGAAAGCTTTTTTTTTTTTAAATGAAAAAATCTGAATGTTGCAAGTGGTAGTTRGGGGCTGTTTCCTGTTGTCAAGAAATACATTTCTATTATAAAAGCTACCAGTGATTTTATATATATATATATATTAAATCAGATAAGGAAAGAAACATGGCATTTGATGATAGGCTAAAACTGCTGCTCCAAATAACTCAATGGATTTGCCTGAATAAATATACTATTAAAAAAAACAAAAAAACTCCATACTTGGCCTCACATTTACACCCTCACTTTATCATAGGCTTTTTGTGGGCTTCATTGGCAAGGTGYTTTTGGTCTACGCAGTCATTGATCTTACTTTAAATGCTTCTTAGCATTATTGGTGGATCTCTGCCCAGCAGCTACTCTAAAGCACTACAAATCAAGCACCAGTTTGTTATTTATGTGCATTAAGACAGGTCATGCTCGATCTGGGATGTGCTGGAGGAGTAACCAGTGATGAATGTGTAATGCAAAGCAGTCTAGCATTAATGGCAGGGGAGAGAAGGAGAGAAACCAAGAACAGACTCGCACCACAGTGGGCMAGAGTCATAATCCATGGTSCTGAATAAACTGTTGACTACTCCAYCTCAACTGAAKGTAGGTAATTTTCTTAGATGACAGGAACAATAAGTGTTTTATAATTAGTTGTGTGTCTGGACTTAAATAGCCCCATTCCTCACTCATGACTAATGAAGTTAATTACTAACTTTCATTTGTAGCCAGCTGAGGGTAACAGCAACAAATTCAGCCCAAGACCTGATGCTGAAACCCTCAAACTGATGTTACCTGGCTGATGTGGTCTTTACAGGAATGACGGGTTTTGCAAATAACAGGAAAGACATTTTATGTGTCTCCTTTTGGCAGTTTTTATCAGTATGGTCAAACATTACAGCTGTACTCAGATTCCTATGAATAAATTGTCAAATAAATATCTCCATAGGCCTGATGGAAAGAAGAAAGAAAGGAGAAAGAGTTTTCCACTCAGGCCAGCAGWTCTTTAGATCAAGAACTTTTGTTTTACACAGATCCTCAAAACTACTTTTAAAAAACAAAACAAAACAAACACACAAACAAACAAAAACCAAAACCAAAAAAATAAAAAAAAAACCCCAAATCCAAAAAAAAACTTTAAATAATTGAGCAGTTTTTTCTCATAGAGAGAAGCCATTTGAGAGATAGTTACTGCTAATCCATTTTTTAAGCAAGTTCAGGGATTAATTTAGATTCTCATGTAAAATTTTCCTTGCTGTGTCTGCAGTGAATGCAGATTTGGATCCCTTCATGTGTTTCCATGTACTATTTTTGTGAACCTTACATAGACACAGGTGGGAGAGAGTCTCCAAGGGACAAAGGGATGTACAGATGCTGTGACCTTGGTGTTTTTGGGGCTAAACCTTGGTTCCTCTGTGTGCTGTCAATCACAGCTGCAATGATCAGTGACATTCCTGTGCCTACCAACAGGCAGCATGGGCAGCTGGCCCTGCTCTGCAGGGATGAACACGGATTCAGATCCTTAGGAGTGCAGCAGAAAGTAGACATTTTAAAAGAGAAACATTATAGGAAAAGGGTTCTGTGACTCAATGACACTGCCTCTTAATGTGTTTCCTTCCCATTCAACCTGGGAGAGAAACAGTGAAAGCCTTCAGACATTTTCAGAGGAAGAGTTGCTTTCTGAAGCCTGAAGAGAAAAAGAAATTAGATGCAAGACTTGTGGTGGCTGCCTAGGCCTGAGGAATATTTTTTCTGCTCTTAGTGTTACATTTTGCAGTGAATAGTGCCCTTGTCTCATCCTCCTGTTCTCTACCAGTTTGTTGCTATTGCCTGAATCACAGTCAGCAAATCTTGTAGGAATGTTTCACCCTCAGAGAGGATTGTAAGGTGAAATTCCTTTATGTTTCTGAAAGACATTGAAATTCCCAAAATGAAAGTTYCAGTGAAGCACAACATTGCCTTCTCCTTGGGGCAAGGTAAAAATTGGGGTCATCTGCAGCTGAGGAAGAATGTCACAACTTTGAAATGGAAAAGAAACACCAGCAGCAAGGAAAGGGTATGTACCCAGGCCTGCAAAGTTGTCATTCAGCTCCTATGGTTCCTGATTTTTATTGAGCTGTACAAGTTCACATGATGAAGTTCATTCTGGGGCAGCATCTTTCTGCATTCCTTTTTATTTCCCAGATTTTATGTCAAGGTTTTACATTTGGCATTACAATAGTTCCTTGAAAAGGAGAGACCCTTTTTCCTTMGGGCTGCTTGGAAACCAGTTGTGCAGCCTGCATAAATTATGGCAGTGTAATATAAATTAAGACTTTGGGTTCAGCTTTTTCAAGYAGATTTTAGATCTCTTTCAAAGATGTGGCCCGCATCCTCTGCAGCTATTTATCCTCATTCTTTAGCACTTTCACGGCAAAGTGGTCTAATGGAACGACRCTAGAAGCATATCTCATGATATCTGTATATATTAAATATGACTTGGATACCCTCACATGCCACTAAGTGCTTCTGCAGTTTCTGGAAGCATTCACTCTCTCTGCTGGAAGCAGTTTGGTCTGTTGCCACTGTTTTTATGTGAGGAGTATGAGTCCTGTGCAAAAGGGAGCTCAGACCATCCAATTGCCAGTGCAGGACCTGCCTGTCCTCCATCTCTATACTACTGTCCTGGCAGCGTCACTTAGTTATAATTTTTTTTAATAATATCATATTCAAAAAAGAAAAAGAAAGAAAGGAAAGGAAGGAAGGAAGGAAGGAAGGAAGGAAGGAAGGAAGGAAGGAAGG
>NW_026623802.1:143433-171664 GCF_030028575.1 Malurus melanocephalus | reverse complement strand
AATTCAATTATGTCTCTGTGGTTTAGACTCAGGTTTCCCTTGCTGTATAATTGATGTAATTTTGCTTTAAGACTCTATTGTTAAGTTTAAGATTCGCTTTTAGAGTCTGGGCTGCGATAAAAAATTTAATGATATGTGCATTTTAATATGCTTTAAACAGTGAGAAAAAAGAACACATTATCTTTCTTAAACCATCTCTTTTTAAACTACAAGGTCCCTATTTCTCATTTACACTAAAGTCCTTTTATATTCTTCTAGCTGTTTCAACAAGACTTCAATTGTGTATGAATTACATTTATRTAGTTTTTAGTACAAATAAATGCAAATACTCGAATTTTCCTCCTTCCTTRGGCTTTAAGTAGAGGCATTCATGCTATGATTGGTCAATTTTTTTTTTGTTTATAGAGATGAATAACAATAACCAGACCCTATAATTTATCTGATTTTTAATCTAAAAATACTCATCAGCACTCACAGACATTGAAGTACCATACAGTGTGATGTGTCCAGTAATTACTAACTGATAAAATGTCAAAKATTTCATTTCCATAGGAGCAATGAGCACCATACATTTTCATCTTATTGTCCATATAGCTGTGCTGAAAAATAGCAGTATTTCCCTTCTGTTTGGGCATTTAAACACAAAGTTATATTTTTCTAGCTTAAACTTCCAGACCCAGTCCCATTCAGAAGTGAACAGATACATAAAAATGAATGGGYTGTTACAAATCTCAGGCAGAGTTCCTCCTTTGTTAGAAAAGGGAAGAAAAGCAGGTATGTATCGATATAAATATTATCTCTCTGTTTCAGTTGTTTTCTAGATCTTGCAACTTCAGAAGTCCTTGTCAGTGTGCAGGGGTGGGCATATATGAAATAGTGAACTTCACTATTTGCCATGTGTAATTCTTACTTTGGTGAAAGAGGGTGGATCATTTAGAGAGTGGACTTRGAGGACTCTGGTAAGTTCTTCCACAGGTTCACCTTGTTCATTTTAGAGCTAATAGGAAATGTCTGACCTGCTGGTGGGGACTGTCACCACACAGCCACTTCAGTGGGCTMTAGAAGGAAAATCCTCTGTTAATTCACACTCAGTATCAAGATATGTAACAGAAAGTTGATTTCTCCCATAATAATCAGCTATTTTTTTCTAGAAAATGGACTATTTAATCAAGATCCATTGCCAATCTATTGCACTGATGCTTTTGGAGAAGTCCAAGAGATGAAGAAAAATATCTTCTATTAAAATTTCMTGTGCTATGTTCAGTGGAGGTGAGGAAAGAAGGGTAAAGGTGCAGGCAACAGTAATGTCCAAGACCACAAGAGAAAACCGAGAGACTAATTTCTTTGGATGATGACAAATCCAGGTCCCACTATAAGTGTGGAATCAGATATGGAAATCAGATATAAGTGTGGAAAGAGGGTTTTTTTTTTAAAAGAAATAAGGGTAGTTTAACATTTTCATTATTAATAAGAGTACTTTTAAGAATAAAGCAACTGCAGTTGAGACATTCCCCAGGCATCTCTGCATATTTTAATTCTTCCCYATGTTTTTATTTAGACAGCTCCACTGAAGACCTCACTGGCCCTTTGGAGAAGCACATAMAAGAAACCACAGAGAAGATTATGAGCTCAGAATTAGGTAGAGTGCCTTTGGAGGTTTATACTGCAGTGAAATGTGCCAGAAAATTGACCTAAGCTTACACACAGTTCTAGTGTCAGTGGTATCAGCAGCAGCTTGGAAGAACATAATATCCAGAGAACTGGCTCCATTCACAAAAATRCACTGGGCACAGAGTGGTGCTTGGCCAGACTATGGCACACACGTTGAAACATTTTTTGGGGCCAGATCAAGGGCACTGGTAATTGGAAAAAATAATTGAAGCCTGTAGTCTGTTGATTAAATATTAAATAGACCAAATACTTTGTTCTCTGTGTTCTAATTCCAGTGAACACATTCAAAAAATTTTGGAATGAGGCATTGTTTTATTCATGGAGCACAATAATTCTGAAGTAAAGTAGTTGAATACATGCCTAACATTTTGGATGACTGATTCTTACTTTTGCTACTCCTTTCCTACTCAGTAAGTACTTATTGTGTASAACCTTCTTCAGATGACTGTGAAAAAGGAAAACTATTTAATCTCTCTGTGTAAGCAGATTAGMGTTTCAATTAAACTTTTTCAGTGGAAAAAAATTAAGCTTTTATCTGTTGTTCTCATTCTTAAGCATTAAAAGCTATGACAGTTTCTTATRTTCTTTAACTGTACTTTTCAGCACAATTGTATTTACAGTCAAATAAGAGTAATGATTTTCAATAAGGAAGAATTCTTATTGGTAATATAAGGTGCAATCATGTAGTCCTGAATSCAAATGCAGTTTCTTGGGGAAATTTTTTTTCACAAACTGGTTTTGTGTCCTGTTGGTGTARTGGATATTTTAGAAGTGTTTCATAAAGCAAGATTTGCATGCAGTTAGTAATGGGCATATCGCCACAACTATTTTCTAATGYGCTAATTTTTAGCCAAGTACTTGGGCAYCTTTACAAAGCATGGTAAAATAAARGACAAATTATTTGATGACAGTTATAAGACTTCTGGCTACTGGGTGGCATTATGAAATAATAGCAGATTTATTCTAGAAAACATAAATCTTAACATTACCCAAATAACAAAGCTTACCTATTTTTGTTTCCAATAAGTGCTTCCCCTTTTAGTTATTTTTCTCAGTGTTATATTTACTGCCATTCTATTCTTGGACCAATGGAAAGTTATTTGTATTGCTTTAATTTCAGAAAAGCATTTATATGTGCAAATTAAATCTGGAATTGTGTGAAAAGGAAGTTCAGGTCTCTTTCATGTTGAAACAATAGCATCTAAACATTAATCATCTTTCTGTGTTTATAACCAAACCAAACCAAATTATATTATACTGAATTAAGTAGACTTGAAAAGAAATTTAGATAGCTTTCAATGAACAATCTCTGCAACAGTAAGACATTAACATTAATATTAAAAAACATAGTGTGGTAGATGTACAGTTATATCCAATTTACCAAAAGTTTACCTGTTCATACAATAGAAAAATTATATAGTAGCTCCACCTTAAGATCTGGCCCACTGAACTGCCTTTTTTAAAAGGTGCTGTTGAAAATAACTGGGCTTTAATCAGACATATGGGTTTTGGGTTTTCTTACACTAACAAGTCAGGGAGTGGCATTCAGGTAGCCATAGACATCCACAGTCAATTTTTTAGGAAAAAATGCAACAAAACAGAATAACAGTGATCCCCAAGTACTTAAAATTTCATAGAGAAGAGAAATCTTGTCATGAATAACATCTTCCTTAGTGCTGAAGTTATGAGATTGGATTTTGGTTTGGTTTGGTTTTTTTGTAGGATATTTTTGCATCAAGTGTCCTCAGCTTCCACACAGTAATGCCTTGCAGTGTAACATCATTCCTTGTTGCTTGGCTTAGCTTTAAATTCAAGAGTTGTAAGCAAAGCCTTTGCAGTTCTGCTCTGTGGACACACTTGTGTGGGTCATTCTGACTCTTCAATAACTTTTTAAGTCCCTGATTTCACAATTTCCACCAAATTTCAACAAGTGACAGGTATCTTAAGGGCAGTTCACATAACCCAGCTGTGATCGGACATCTCCATTCCAAAGTGTGGCATCAGCTTTGGAAGAGTCTTTTTTCTTTTTTTTWWARSYTYMWTCAGTAATCTGTGATTTTCATAAATGAGCTGAAACAGGTCTCACTAGAGGACAAAGGATTTGCCTTATTTTTACAACTTTTCAGAACTTCTGACAGTAGTCTGGTAATTCATGGTAACCCCCAGGGTTATAAAATCCCAGCCTACCCCCAGTCCAGAGGAAATCAGGCAGGGAGAAAAATATCCATCTCAGTGATTTTAMTCTATTATATTTAGCTAATCTGAAGACATGAGTTAGTAGAAGACATAAAACAGAAGTACAATACTGCAGGAAAAACTGAAATAGAACACGTTGTTCCATCTTTGCTTTTTAAATTTCATATCTGTGAGTGGTGGCTTTTGATTTCTGAGTCCGTGCTTTATTTTTCCTATTCTCATCTCATTGCTGTGTCCTACATCCTTGGCTGACTTGGGGTCTTCTAAACCTGACAAATTGCCAGATCATATCAGATTAAARTGTCCATTGATTTCACACTCCAACAAGAAAGCATTTAGTGTCTTTCATCCCTGGATGAAACCCAGTTTTATTTAAAGGATTTGTTAGTATTTAGCCAGTACAAACAGCCAGAGCAGAGTGACTTAGTAAAATGCCTACCTCRGCTGTATATATTTGCTATATTATTTAGGGAGTAAGGGATGCGAGAAAAGCCCACACAGATGAGAAAGAAACCAACTTCTGCTACTGCAAATAAACTATTTTTAAATTTTAGTTGCATTCTTAACAAGCAAAGACTCCTAAATCCTACATGACAGATACAAAATCCAGCTGTACACAAGATTTGGCATGATGTAAACCAGGTAGAAGACTGTTTCAGGAGAAAATAGAGTGAAATGTTATTGTGCCCACATAATTTTGGCCAACCTGTTCACTTTCAGTGGTTGGGAAGAGCACCATTTTGTCTTCTACATCTCCATCCTGACCTTGGCACAGAGTCAAGCCAAAAATGACCTTGATTAGTTCATCACCACACCTAGATATGGGTGGCAAGGAAGGCAGTGGCTGCTGTGACAACTGCAAATGCTCATGTAGGACTGTGCTCATGTTCCTCAAGAAATGCAGAAAAAGCCATTCCAGTGTGACCCTGACCTGGAGCCMAATACCAAGTATGATCTCTGCAGTGACAAGACACTCCAGGAAAAAGGTAACAGTTCCCTAGACCTGCTTCTAGTTAACGAAATGGCTTCTAATTTAATAAAAAGCTAAATAGCAACATGAGGAACATATGCCCTTGGCACATGTCTCCAACAATCCATCACMGTATCAAGCCACTCTCAGAAATCTAAAGTCAGTGGAGAGGTATCAGCACTTATTCTGCAGCCAACAGCTAAAATGGGTTAGATCTGCCCCAAGAATGCTAATTTCTTCTATTGACTCCAAAGCGGTCCCTGTGTGATGAGCTCAGATGGACCTGCATTACAAACACTTGCAATCAGGTAAAATGAATCTGACATCAAACTTCTCACTGCAAGAATMTGTTATAATCACAGATGACACTTTCTGTAATTACAAAAACCCCTGGAGCTTTTTGGGCAGTATCTGAGGTGAGCATCAATAGGAGGAACAAAGTTGCAACTGAAGAAAGGTCTTGTACYAATAGCCCACATTAATGCTCTATCATTGTCATTTGTCAAGACAATCAACTTTTTGTTGAAGCAATCTGTCAGCTGAACTGCCACACTGTCATGTAGAGCTCAGGACATAAAGTAAACCAAGCATCACTCACATTAGGCTGCACTAGAGAAAGAATATTCTCATTTTTATGTCTTGAAACAAACAAACAAACAAAAATACCCAGGATATTTATGGTTTGTTTTCCAAATAATCTTCCTTCCTTCCTTCTGAACAAGTTTATGATAAGAAGAGGTAGATTCCACAGGGCAGATTTTCYTCTGTAGCAATAGAGTGAACTTCTTTTTGAAGGCTCTGAAGGTCAAATCTTACCTCTGCTTTATGCAATGCTATGGTTTTGTTCTCTTTGATTCTTCTGTGCTTTTACATAAAATATTTTCTGTCATGAAGGATGTCTTTGGCGCTTTATATTTGCAACAAATCAGCCTCATGTAGTCGCTTGGCTGTCACCTTACAGCACACTTCATGTGTGTTGGATACCTGAGGCACTGGGACTGCAGGGGGCTATGGAATGGGTGGTCCTCTGCAAGTTTTCTGATTTATGAAAAGAAAGACAGAATTATTTCACCTAGAAATAGTGGTGTTAAATAAACTAATAGATCTGGAATTTGTGTTCAGGAAGAGCCAATAGAAGAGAGATCTGTGTAAATACTTTTGAAAGCACAAAAAAAGGTAAATTTATCACCTGAGATATGGAAATAATGCCTTTTTGTAGTAATTCAAGCAATTCAGTCCATAATGTACTCCAAGAGATGACTAAAATGTGACCTGATCACAGTTCATCTGAACCTCAGAGTGAAGAGATTTTTGGTGCTGCACAACTCTGTCATTCAAAAATGGCAACAGGAAATCCCAAGGCTGTAAGCCTAAGTGAGATAAAATGAGGCAAGAAATTAGGCATACAGGGCTTTTTTTTTKTTGTTGTTGATTGTGGTTTGTAATTAACTTTTGGAGATGTTTGTTCAGGAAAGGGTTGAGCTCTCTAGCAYTCTGCATTTCTTTGAATCAGGGTTGAAAATCTGCCTACAGGAAAGMCCAAATTGTAACACAACTTGGTAGACATGTTATTTAAAGAACTTCTGTGTCTGTATTATACAAAATGTTAGACTAAAATACATTTGYTAGAATGGGTATGAAAAAGTGCCCTGCAATACCAAAAAACAACCTTTTAGTATTTAACTTGATTGTGAATGAGATTATACAACTCAGTTAACTGCAATGTTGGATCCCACTCTAAATGGGTCTGGGAGGGACACCTACAAGTGTTTGATGAGGATATTTCCAGTGCTATGTCCCTATGAATATCTCACTARGTTTCAGAAGTGAAATATCCATGAAGCTGGAAATTTTTTCTCTTGGATCATTAAAACACTGTTGATAGCAAACACTCATGAACAAGCTATGCTGATGTTGAAATTCAAATGGTATTTTCCATTCATCCTTATCCTCAGCTTCCAAGGTCCATTTAAGTATTTCAAAGGAGCTGGTTTTGCTCTCATTGTTGTCTTCTGARGCTGGGAAACCCAAATCCTTTTCAGGCTTCCTGCAAGTGTTTGATAATGAAWGGAGGACTTTGTATCACCTATGATTCTGTGAAGGGTTGCAACTGCTCTGTGGATGATCCTCCTTAATTCACTTCCCCATTCTTTCTTGCACAGATATTTTGCCAGGAAGACGTACATAGTAAAGGTGCAAGGCAGTCAGCTCCAGAGTTGTCACTCACATGTCCTCACCCTCTAACAGCAGTCTTAAGAGTGTTTTCTACTGTTTTTGCAGTATAGAAATTCTGGGTTCYGAGAACCCATGTGAAGACTTTTGTCAATGTAACAGATGCCTGTTAACATAGCTACAAAATAAACTCGCTAAAAGACAAAAACTGCAAGAAATCCTGGTTGAGTTTTTTGCTTATTGCAGGTAAAATGGCCAGACTTTGAACAGTGCTCAAACTTAAGCTGGTTTTTTTTTTCATCTGGGGTTGACCACAGAGTTCTTGAGCAGAGCAGTGGTGCAGCACTGGAGCACTCTGGATCCACTTTGCATTTCCTAGTTTTGCCATGATCATTTAGAGGAACTGAAACATCTCATTACCCAGGTCTCCCTGCCTGTTAGTGGGAGCAATATTCCTGYCTAAGAGAGACATTATGAAATCAAACTGATGTGTGTGGAGTACTTGTATATCAATATKTGCTGAATAGGTGTCATGTGAAAACTCTTAATGCAACAGTTCTGAGAGYGAGCTCTTTAAATTCCTTAAAATAAAAAGTTGATCCTCTTGGTCACTGCTGTGGACACCACCACAGTACATTCTGCTTTATGACTATCAAGATTAAGATCACAATAATATATATTCATCTGCTCGATGAAACACAGAAGATTTTTTTTTTTGTAGCTCAGGTGCATTCCATCCAGTTGAACCAGTATTGGCCAAAGATATCCAGGGAAACAGACTACACCTTTCCCAAGAAATTGTTTCCTGAGACAAACTGAGCATTGAAGAACATTCAGTTCCAAGATTCAATTTGTTCTGACACTCATTTTWATTTAGGTGACTCGGATAACTATCATCACTGAGTATTAACCTGTTGAGCTTTCCTTGATTTGAATACTGTAGGTTAAATTGAAGAGGATGGATATCATTGTATCAGARACTAGGCTGAGCCAAATGCAAATTTGACACTGAGAGGTCCATGTGGTTTGAAGCAGACAGCAGGAAAAAGAACCTTAAAGGAAAGTAGGAAATTAAGCACCTGAGAGGGGATCATCCACTTTTGGRAGCAGAATTGGCATTAACCTCACTCATGCTGATTTGGGTTTCTTGTACCCTTTCTGGGACAGTTTACTTGTTCTTGACCAGAAAATAATTTTTAAAACCCAGAAAAAATGTTAAGCACTGGAAAATTCTGCATTGAAATGGCAGGATTGTTCCAGTGTTTTCCAGTTTCAAATCTGGTTAAAAATTATTCTCTTAAAAATACCTTCAGACCTTTTCCCCCACAGGCCTCTTCTCCCCAGTGTTTCTCTCATCATTGTGTTAAATTCTTTCCTCTGATGTGAGCACCTGACTCTACCTGACATTTAAGTGAGATGCACGCCCACATCTGAAGGCAGATTTTGGCTCTTTGAATCCAGATTTTTCTTTGTTTTATTTACAGACAACTAAGTGCAGGRAAGATAAAATAATTCAAAGGAAAGGTTTCTGGACCACTCTCATCTATTTTCTGYTAACAAAGCTAGCAGGATTTTGTTTGACACAGGTAGAACTTACATAAAATGAAATTTACTTACACAAAATAGTGCATACATACATGCCTTAATGAGGATCATTATTTTTTGTTTGTTTTTCCTGTTTGTTTTGTTTTGGAAATGTCTTACTTTTGCTGTTTTAAATGATTAACAGTTCCATYAAGTTTTCTTTTCAGTGTGTTATACTAAATTCCTTTAAAGGTACTAGTTTAAATTGCAAGATTATGATGGGTTTTATGGACATTAYATTTTATCAAGTGTGAAACTACTCTTTTAAATGAAACAGGTTATTTATAAGGTACCTTAATGATAGATTCAAAAGTGCACCTGGGAGTCTACTGTTTGTGTTGTTTTTTGACTTAAAACTCCTGTTTTGTTGTTGTAATCTACTTTTTAGACTCATATTCAGGTAACAATATACTAATCCATTCTCACTGCAGCAGACTCCCACTGAGCTCAATGGATATAGTGATTTAATAATAGCATAGTTTGAACACTATCTGCATTTATTTTTGAAATATATGGACCCATTACCATCTATTTTCCTTGAAGGAATCCCAACTTTTCTTCTTATGACATAAATATTTATAATAGGTGCACTGAAATAGTCTCTGGAAAATACAAAGCCAGACTTTAACAGAAAAATTTTGCACAGGTAACAGAAAAAAAAATTGTTCTTTTATTTTAAGTGCAAAAGAATAAATTCTTATGTGTTATTCATAAATGGAATTTTTGAAAACTCCTTGTTTAACCCTCTTCCTGTTTCCAGATAAACTACAACTGGGGACCAATACCACAAACTGCTAAGCACAGCCTGCAGGGAGGGGAGAGCTCTGAACTCTGGTTGACTTGGTGGAAATGAGTTTTAGAAGTGGAAGAAGTTCATTTCTGCCCTCAGATGGATCTTYCTTTGAAATCACTGCAGTCAGGCAGACTCCAGACATCAGCACTGCATGAACTCCCTTCCTYCAAAAGATATTTTGCATAACATGAAATGAATCAAGAGACCAAAGACTGATGTCTAAGCAAAATGTGTTCTTTGATGAAAAGAGCACTTGGGGAAGACTGCTGCCTTGAGCTACTAATTACATAATGTGCTTAATATTTGTGAACCTCAGTGCCACRAAGGGGAAGGAGAGAAATAGGTACAGCAAAATAAGGGGAACAGCCCAATGTGAAAGGTTATAACTCAGAAACCCTTCTCCACAAATAGAAAAGCACACAAAAACACAGCACCCAGCCTCTCTCAGCTCAGGCCATGCCTCACAGGAGAGGGATCAGTGCCTGTTTGCAGCCACAGGAATGAACACTGCATTGTTGCTATAGAAAACCAGGGGAAGTCCTGCTTCTTCCCTCACCTGCAGCCTGAGAGGAACCAACTTCCCACATCTACTTCATTATTACAACCCAAGAATAGTGATCCAGAGGCCATTTCCTGCAGTCTGACACTGAACAAAGCTATTTCCAGCAGAAAAAKCATGGTGCAAATTGCAGGGAAGTTGCATTACTTTCTGGTAGCTGTGAAGGCAGCCGTGGGCATCCCCACCACAATCGAACTCTTTCTGCTTCACTTTCCCACCAGTTACCTGTGTTTGCTGTGATTAATTTGTAATTGTTCCACTCCTGTTTCTGTAATTGATGGTGAAATTCTTGTGAGAGGAGACATGGCTGAGTGCTTTTGTTTCTGGAAGTTGCAACTGGAAAAATTGCACCAATGAATGTATTTTTTTTTTTTTTTTTAATATCTGCCATATTTTTTCTCTCTCTGTAACTCTGGAAGAGCTAAACCTCTCGGTCACCACAAAATATCCACCCCCTTGCTGCTGGTTTGCTCCCTTGTACATGTTGYTGACACAGTGATCCAGCCTATCCTYTTTCTAACCATGTTGTATTTGTAYATTTTTAAACTGTCCTGCTTGTGTTCATTTCAAGCTATGCYGGTAGAGAGATCGGGCAAACACATATCTGCCAAATGAAAACTTATTTTTGCCAAGGTCTATAAGTCTATAAGGTACTTTAACATCTGACAGATCTGTCACGTGTAATCTTAGCCTTATTTATATAAAATATAAGTAAATATCAATGCATAAAATAKGAATAAAATTATATTTGAATTGTATATAATTGTATACCAAGTATATAGGTGCATATATTTGTAGATATGCACACAAATCTATCTGTATAGGTATATCTAGAGCATTTGCTTCTTATGGACTGGGCAGATTTCCCTTTTGTTATAGCAGTGCTGAATTCAGAAAGGCAGAACTTTTCCCTCTGAGAGGCAGAACAGTCAACACAGCAAACCAGGAGCATTTTTGTATGAGGGCAAGAAAGCCATTGCACAAYGCATTGTAATTTCTGAGAAGGTCATTTCTGCTAAGGAAATTGTATCCTAAAGAGGAAAAGCTRACTAAAGAGCCTGAAGAGAACAAAAGGCAGTAAATTACAGAGTTCCAGCCCCTACCTAAATTCTGTGCCTCCTCCTGGGCAGCCTGGCCCAGTCTCAGGATCCAAAACCACAAGAACAGGATTCTAACTTAGGATTTAAATATCACGGCAGAAGCTCAGTTAACAACATTCCACAGGTCTGTAATCAAAGTCACCTTTTCAAACATGTTAAATATCAATTGCAGCCTATCCATTTGGCTTCAAAACATCCATTTCCCGTGATGTCATGGTGTACACTGGGCAAAAAAAATGACACCAAAATAAAAAACAGGCAATTAACATCTGCCCTAAGGTTGGTTGCCTCTTTGGCTTCCTCCTGGACTTGCCCCATCTGCCTTCCCAGTCCCAATGAGGCAGCAGAAGCCCTTGAGGAGGATGGGGGGTCTTGCCTCTGCTGACACAGTGATACAATTGAATGGGCTGACCACTCGTGAAGTGAAAATTTTGAAAAAAAAAGAAGATAATCAAACCTCAGTAGGAGGAGCAACATTTAAAAATAGATGTTTTATCCATGGAAATTCAGTTATCTGCTGTGCTGGCASTCTGCATTGTCACCAGTGAGCAAACGTGAATACTCATATTTATGAACCTTTCTACACAGAAAATCCCTTTTGCATCAGATCTGTATCCTGCTCATTTTTCTGGGGACAAGAGCTGCTGTCACTCTGCCTTGTATCTTCTAAAGGTCAATGGGCTTGCAGCTCCTCTTGAGGTTCAGTGAACAGATGTTTTTTTGGGAAGTTGTGRCTGAATCACTGCTTCATTTCAGTTGAGATGAGAGCTAAATGGAGGGAATCCAAATTGCATGGAGAGCACTACACAGGAAAATAGCTSAACACAGAGTGGTCATTTCTCCTGGTGTTCAGCAGAATTTGACAAGCATCACAAAAGTGGTGTTACTGAAAAGGGAAGCACTCGTATGTGGACTGCAGCTTTAGTGCTTTATAGGAGTACAAAAAGTCCCTGATTAAAGCATGGAGAAAATTTACATTTAAAGATGGTTTTGATATACAGGGCTGAATCAAAAACAGCCTCTGGTATATTGTAAGGAACATTACCTGTCTCTGCTTCTTTATTTCTAATACTTCAGGTTTCAGTTATCTTCTGTGCTTTTAGAGGCACTAAAAGGTGCCCCTATCCCATTTCACACAAATCTTTCATGTAGTCTGTGCAGAAAGAGATAAATGCTACACTTCGTTAGAGTTTGGGGTTTGGCTATTAAAAAGTTAATTTGGGTATTTGATTTTGACATATAGAAGACAAATCTCTTCACTGAGGAGCTCGTAGTATAGGACCAGCATAGACTTGTTTTGTKGGAATCCTGAGAAGTAGATGGAGAAAATTTTTACCCCAGGAGAAAAAAATAGGAGATTGCAAATCTACTGGGAAAAATTACCAGGTTGGTATGGGTGTGCAGCTCAACAGCAGATGGTGGTGACCAGCAGGCTGGTCTCAGCCTGTTGATTACCTTGGTCAGCTCCCATGGAGTTCCTGATATTCATTTAAAATTGTCCTTTAACAAAATTTAATTTAAAAAAAAAAATTAAAAGGTTATAGTCCCTTGCATCACTCCAGGTTCTCTCTGTATACTCAGAAGAAAAAATTGAAACATGTAGGCCTGATTCTATAAACTAAACTTAAATTGCAGCTTTCCCAATGGAAGTTCCACAGTTTATTTCCACTGGACACATGCCCATGCTATCCAAGCACGGCCACTCAGGTGMTAAATCATTGACAGCTCAGCTTTCACTGCAGCTCCTGAGATGTCTTTTCATTTGTTAGCTCTTGGCTTTTAACACTGCTGCACTCAACTTCTTTTTTGTAGAAGCATCACTCATCCCCATCTGTTACCTACCTCCCCTCTCCTCACAGTAYGCTTAATATGATAGACATTGTCCACACATGTATGAATGCCTYGATTTTGTCCTTTAGAGCTCCATCAAACAAAATGCCAAACAGTAATACAGTCAGATTTTGGAGACTAAGCAGTCTTTTCACCCGTTTTTAAGTTGCTGCCTCCCACGCTTARAGGTTTGATACAGAGCACTTCAGCAGTGGGCAGAGATGAACAGCCTGACAAACATATTCCTTTGTATGGAAACATTTTTTTTGAAAGACCTCAAAATTCCAAAACAATACCAAAGTCAGAGTTTTGTTAATGCTGCAATGTTGCTACCTTTGAAGTCAAATCAGCAGCCACCTTTTGTAGATATGAAGGAAAATCCTCTGTTCCAATGCCGAGCTCAGYAAGAATTTGGAGACACAGCCTGCAGTTTCCAAGGTGGCTCTGAGTCAGGATAGCAAGGTTTAAGGTCACATCTTAGGAAAAGTTAGGTTCAGAGCTGACATACAGAGAAGCAGAGGACTTAATCCTTTAACCAGGGCACAGTTCGCACTCATTTTACCTTAGGTCCTGGTGAACAGGGGACTCTGCACTCATGGACCTCTGGCAATGAGATTCTGGTAGGAGTAGGACAATTAGTYGATGGTGGAATTATGCATCTGTGTGTTTAACCCTCTCATTACCCCAGTCTCCTCATCTCTCTCCCTCTTGGACAGGAATTTTGGGAAGGTTTCTGCATTCCCAACAAATTGGCAGCATGTCCCTGGCCTGCCTCATGCCTTTGCAGGTCTCATTACCCTTTGGAAACAGCTTAATCTCAATTTGCTTTTCTTCAGTGCAATCAGTGCAGGCAAATGGAAGCAGCTTTGAAATTTACCTTTTCAAATCTCAGCTTCCTATTTCTCCTTGATGTTTCTTGTCAGATTTTCCAGTTGTCCTTGCCTCTCATGCCTCTCCACAGCTTCCTCTCTCCAYGCTGTGCTTTCCCCAGGCTYATGACTCCCTGAGCATTCTAACTTRTAAAGGTATTTCAGTCACAGGGTGGCTGTCACTGGAGCTCGAATTCACACTGCTGCCAATAATAGTGTGTATCATCCTCAGTGRCTGTGTCAGAGTTGGACAACAAGGGAAAAAAAACCCAGAAATGTTCTGACAAAGAAGCTTTGGAGGCTGTAGAAAGTTATAGTTTCTTCAAAACTCAAACAAGACTGAGGAACATGCGATGAACAGAATCTGYAGATAAAGAGCTGGAGGGCCTGGACTTTAGATCTGCAAATTCCTGCAATGTTCAAGCAGTTCTGGAAGTCTCATTGGGCCTCCAGGTGCTGCCAAATTTGGCAACAGATGGTGGTTCAGGCTCTTTGCTTTCTCTCTGTCTGTGGAATGCACTGGTTAGAGGAAGAGTCCTCAAAGGAGCTGCTCTTTATGCTACTTCTGTACCAAACTGGATTCACACCCAGAGGATTCCATATGTACACCTGAAGGAAATCATTGCTGCAAAGTTTGTTGCTCATCAGGGAAAGCAGAAAATGAATGGTTCTTTAACCTGTTTATAAGACATCAGTTAAGAGGCTCTGATACTCTCCCTCTTATTCACAGTTTCTGACTAGAGTGTTGCATAAAGTATTTGTAAGACTGTTTCYCAGATGTATGTATATTTATAAATTTATGCTATAGATTTATGTAATATGCTTGTTGAAGGAGAATGTTTCTACAGCCTGGTATGTGATTCTTGCTTTATCCTCTCTTTTTMTGCACACTCAGCTGCCACATTTCATATTTAAAAAGAAGTTCTCCAGGACTCAGGAAGGCAAGCAAGATGTCTACAGAATATTACCTTAATTAAGCTCACAGAATGTTCTGGGACAACTAAATAAATTATTAACCTTGTTGTTACAAATCAGTTCACAGACATTAAAAGCTGCTCCAGAACCAGCWGCATAGCCTAAAAATATGTTAATATATAAACAGTCCAAGTAAAACAAAGCAAATTCTTACTRAAAATTAAATAATCTGAATCTTATTGTACAGAGGTGGCTTAACTGGTTTCCACAACTGTGCAAAATAAAAAWCTTCCAAAATTTTCCAGTCTTTCACCTATGTACATATAATATCACCAAGCAGAATGTGAGAACTTGCTGAAAGAGGCTCCCGTGATGCTGAACTCACTGTAGTAAGTGCTGAAAGCACAAACATGAGAAAATTCCCTTTTATCAAAGTCAGTCATTTTTCTCTTTCATGGTTTGGTGGCAGACTTTTTCCCCACTGTTAGACATGTCATTTTGTGCTACAACCACCACTTTGGGAGCACAAATCTGGATTGTCAAAATGAAGGCATGAAGAAGGGAAGCTATTTTACCCTTGCCTCCCTGCTCAGACTCTTCTCCTTGTGCTGAGTACAGTCTGTGGAGTTTGAAACTGGCACTAAACATGTGGGCTGGGAATGGGAATATCCCAAATTAGTTTATACGTTTCCATTTCTTTATTATTGCTTAGATCCAACTGGTTTTCTAATGAGGCAATAGCAGTAGTGCCTGCTGAGTTGTCTAATACTTTCAATCTCTTTTTTTATTTTTTTTTTTTTTTTGTTGGTTGGTTGGTTGGGTTTTTTTTTTTGTTTCTGTGCCTCCCTGTGAAGGTCCTGCTCACAAAAGTGTTCTATCCTTTGATAAAGCAGCTTTCTGGAAAACCAAACCCTCTCCAGCATGTTTGCTRGGGTTTGGGTATGAATGGGATCACCACAACTGGCCTACATGGAAGAGACTCAGCCTAAGTCTTTGCAACTTGATGACAAGAAGCACTAATTGATTTGCCTGCAAAGTAGGTCTAAAAAAGGTTCTAATATTTTTTGCCCTCTTCACTGCCAAGTGTTTCTTGAGGGAAACCCTAGGTTTGCTAAACAGAACCTTCTGGTGAAGATGATAGAAATMTTTATGTTCTCCAGGGATTCTTTTCCATCAAAGAAAATATTTGGATTTCTGGTTTTTACCTTTGTAGTTTAATAAAAGGTAAAGGTTTTAGTTTTCCCGTATTTCATCCATCTCCTCCTAACTTTAGTAAAAATTATATGAAACAGGGAAAAAAAAAAACCAAAAAAAACCCCAAACAATTAAAAAAGTTGCTGTGGGAGAGAAATTGGTTCCTAAACTTTAAATAGAAGGGGATAGAAAGGACAAGAAGGAAAAAAAATATGACCTTTCCTAGTTCTGATTTCTGCTGCATATGTTAAATATGTTGAAAATTTAATATGAAGCCTAGGGCCCTGAAACCGACTGTGGCCCAAAATACTTCAATGCATACAGAAAGAAACTCTGCTCTGTAAAATTCAGCATCAGGTAGCCAGTATGGGAATATTTCATACTGCCACTTAGGGGATAGAAATTCTTTGCTGAGTTAAAATAATTGCTGAGTTTGTTCCTGCTGGCTCCTTTCAGTTCCCCTAAGGTAATCTCTACTCAAACACACTCAAAGCAGAGATTATACAGAAAGCTTTTTCCTTCTAAAGTCTAACACTGTAAATAACATGGTCCACTCTAAATAGCTTTTGTGCACATGCATCCAGCAGCCAAGGAAGCAAGAGGAATAACCAGTGAACAACGTGGCAATCCACTGCTTCAGGCACAACATTTGGAATTATTTGCCCAAATGATGGCATTACAATAATCCTGCACAGGATAAACTGCATTTACCCCTCTACCCATGTTGTAACTGAATGACAAATCCTCCAGGTGACTCACTGGCAGCAGGATGATGCACCAAGTCTGCTTTTGGATAGAGAGACTCAGAGTGTGAACTTTCCAGCATGGCACATCAAGCTCTGAAAATATTTCCAAGCAAATATTTTGATTTCTTGGTTGGTGCTCAGCCCAGAGTTTCTCAGGCAGAAACGTGCTTCCTCTGTCCATTTTTCCCCCTAGGAATTTCACTCCTACACATCTGGCCCACAACTGCTTTTTTATCAGTACTTAGTGTTAGCTTTCCCAGTGAGGCAGTTGGTCAATCAAATTTGGGCTTCAAGCAGGGGCAGTTTTCTCGCCCAAATTTTTGAGTATTTGGTCTTAAGAGGAAAAACCTCAGGTATGTCTTCATTTATTAAGTCATTAACTCATTTCCACAAAGCAAAATTTCTGGAATTATTTTATACTCAGTAAGCAAGGAGAAATCAACTTTTCCAGTACCACAATATCTCTAAGAAAAAATATCCTCCTGTTTTGGGAGATACCCGAAGGTCTGGTGCAGCATATCTCCCGTTCTGAAGTTAACTCAATTTTTATGAACAAATTTAGCATAACTCTTTTACAACTTCAAAGGTTTTAATGGTCTCCTTATTTCACAGCATTTRGCATTCTCCAAGGCAGAACTGCTGCCCAAAGTATCTTGTTGGAAAAGAACCATCCTGGYCAAAGGCAAAAAAGGATGTAAAGTTTGTCCCTGGTTTGGTGGCATTGGAAATTCCCCATATAGCCAAGATTGTTAGAGCCCATCCCAAACAAACTGAACTGAGGGAAGAAGGATAGGGAGATAAAATCCAGGAGGCCAGTGAAAGAGCAGGTATGTGTGGGAAGGAAACAATCCTTTTGTATGAGCTTAAATAAAAAAAATATATTTTAATTTCTGTTTGGGTGTTTCTTGGACATCTTCCCTTTTTATGGCACAGAGAAAGGAAAAAAACTCAGCTTGTTCATTAGTAAAACTGTCTTTGTTTCCAAAAGGAGATTTTTGCACCTAGTTTTCTAATAACTAGAAATACTGTTTCTTATTAATTTTCAGATGTGTTAATAATTTATTAAGGTTCTTATTCTGGTTTCTAAGGTAACTACATTTCCATTTCCCTTATTCTATCCCAGACTGTCAGCTCTTGAGTCAGGATCCCATAGTCCTGCCTCTCTTAATTGGCCCTTTACKAAACCCCTTCCAACTCTTTGCAAATCTTTCTCTGAGTAGCTGCTCTGACTTTCTCCAGCCTCTTCTGCTCTCCCAAGGTTATGAAAAATTTACCAAGAGCAAAATAATTTAATAGGAAATGTGCCTCAAAACAACAGCCACCCAATGAACCTACTTGGTGGTCACCMGTTTTCCAGCACTTTTAGAGCTCTGAACAGTCCATCCTTATTAGTCACAGASAGGTTTTAGAAGACATCTCAGTCCCTAGTTAGGACTGTTATTTTTATAAATGGTTGAAGCTTCTTTAGGTTTGCCTTTGGGCCTTAACAGTTTGTGTGGTAGCTCCCTTGGAGCTTCAAATATCTTCCACTTGGAGCTGTAGCAAAGCTGCAAACAGTATTAATTACCTCCCTGCATCCTTTTCATCTTGAAGGAAACATCTCATGTCTTATTTATCAGAGAGCACAGCTACTGACAATAACTTGAGTTGCGTTAAGAAACATTTCTAACATTTATAAAGTCAGTGCAATCGTCTTTAAATACTCCATAGCTTGAAAGCATCTGTCACRAGTCTTTTTTGGCTTCCTTCATCTTTTTAGCATCAACAGAGTCTGCCACACCCCCAAAGCCATCTGTCTATCTCATGTAAAACTTCTGCAAGGGCTTTTGTTTCTCTTGACCACCTACATCCCAAAAATGGAAAGCATCACTTTTMTTTTTCTCTCTTAAATCCCCACAGCATTACCCCCAGTGTGTGGAAATAAAGTCAACGAGCCCATTTGGCCACAACCTGCAGATCCTGCAGAGCAGGASTGCCCTCCCAGCACCCCTGCTCAGGGAAATGGGGAAGGGTGGGTGACTCAAAGGCATCAGTGGCCTTGTGTTAAAAGAAATGCATGAAGGAGAAGGGGGCTCCTGCCACTGTCCAGGACCAGAGCCATGACCAAATCCCCCTGGATGCCATTTCATGTTGTTCTTGTGGTATTAGCATTAAACTGAAGTAATCCTGAAAGTTGTCTCCTTCATATGGCAGTTTACTTTCTCTCTGCTTGAGGTATGATCAAGAGTGATTCATTTGTTTATGCTGAATCTCAGTTTTGTTCTACTGCAATTTTTTTCTTTTAATTCAGAAAACAATTCTGATCTGCACTCTCACTCAGAACTTGAACCAAAACTTTCTCTAGGATTTTTAAAGGTTGAAAATATAATTTCATTATAAAGCTCTGTGGATTATTTCTGTATTTCAAAGACACACTCATCAGCAAATTTATAAATCTAAAATGCATGAAAATCTCAGTTCCTGGGAAGACTCCATAAAAATTTGCAAACTCATGACATTTAGTGACAGAGAGAACTAAAAGTATATTTGGACCCATGGCTCAAAACCTGCTGAAGTCAGTCAGGCCTTTCTCACTAACCTCAATAGCTCTTTTCATTTCAATATTTAGATAAGGTTAAGGCAAACAAAATAATAGATTATTTAGCCAGATTTTTGCCAGTTTCATCRTTATTGACTCCAGATCTAAAATGGAGGGATTATAGTCAGGAAGAGAAGAGCTGAAATTATTAAAAAAAATGGTATGACAGACATCAAGACATTTATTCTCTGTTTCTTTGAGGAGAGATATTAAGACATGGTTTGGGAGTGGCTAGAACCAAGCCAAAATCACCCTCAAGTTTTTCGTTTTGTGCTCAAGCTGCGAAGTCTTTCAGCATCTCTGCTCCAGAGCTGGTGCTCCCTGAAGCATGGGAGCTGCTCAGGAGAAAAGCAGCCACTAGAGAGCATGACGAGACCAACTAAGCTCCMCGGTGAGATCTAGACCAGGGCTGGAACCAGGACTCAGGAGGTAGAAAGCTGGTGCTCTGAAGCATCTTCATGGCTGAGCCYTGTCAGCAAAGACAAAAAGCCAACAAAAACCAACAAAACCTTCAAAGGAAAAATAAAAGCGCATTGACCTCAAGCTCAGTGTATTAAATGAAAGCTAGCATGAAACTGTCTCATCCGTTTTGTGCCTTTCATATGAAAATTATGTATAAATGTCTGCATTATACATGTATTTTGACTCAGTGGAAAGCCTTCAGTATGGAGCACACATAAATATTTATGTGWTGCTGGTAAACCTCTGAACGTCATTGCTTTACAGTTATTTCTTCTGTGTAAAGCAGCCTTCAAGGCAACAAAAAAGAGATATAAATGGGAGAAATAAGAGAGGTTCAGTATGTTTGGAGAGCAAAAGCAAGGCTAAATAATTAGTAAGTTATACAAAGAATTATTTAAATCATTCTACAGCTGTTTACAATGGTAAAAGGAGAAAAGGGAGATCTTTGGAATGTCATAAAGAGCTCTTGAGTTTTTATCTTTAGCTCTGTGATCATCTATCAATCAGTACTGGGAAAGTATCTGAAATGAGTTGGAGTTTGCAATTTRCATCCTACTGGGGCAGTGATTCCTACTAAGAAACAGGAGAAGTTGTAAATTTGGCGCATTATTCAGGGGTGGAACTGAGTAGGAAGAAGAGAAAGAAATTTCCTAATTTCCTTCACACTGTGAGAAGAGCTGTCTTTTCCAGCAGTGAGGATACAGACTGCATGATGTTGATATGCTGAGGTTTTCCATGGGTTAGAAACTTGTCTGCTTTTATTCAGGGAAAAAATTTCTTCAAGGATGTGTCTGTTCTGAGCTTGTCACCGGAGAACACCCACCAGTGGGCAACAGAATGGCCCTAAATCTGGGTCTCATCAGAGCTGGTRCCTCCAACAGTGTGTCAGTATTCCATGGCACTGCTCCAACAAACAGCCTCAWGTTGAAAAGTATGAAAGATGTAGAAATAAACAAAAAGACTCAACCCMAAAAAACCAACCCCTGCCTTTCCCCCACACCCCACTAGAAATGGGCAAAATTGAGCCTAGGCTAAAATCCATAGTTCATGTTAGAGGAAAGGGTGGGTTTCCAAAGGAGAGCAAACTGTCAGGCTGCTCAACCTGGGTAGTAGACAACTTTATCCTTCTTGTAAAAAAACAGTGGAGGATATTTCAATAATCTTGCCTAGCAACTAATTTTCCTTCTGAACCCTCATCTATTCCAAATACTCATGTATTCTAAATTACTAATTTTAAAACCTGTTTTCTCTTTTTTATAATGCCTCCTACTTCATTCCACAAGTTGGAACGGGCACTGTGGTATGCTTTGTAAACTTTTTTATTTCCTTGGCATGGCTCAGCTTCTCCACTGAAGGAGCTTTTAGGTTATTCCTTAAGTTACCAAAGCCCTCCAGCATCCAGTCTAAAGAAAATCACCTTGTTTGAGTGTATTTGTATTGAATGGAAAAGGCTGGAATTTGATCTACTTAAAGAATATTGAGACAGGAGACAATATACTTTTTGATAGCTACAACAAACTTTATTGCTGTTGAMCACAATAAATTATAATCCAGTACAAAACAGTTTCAACCATTAACCACAGTGCCAAGGGCAGGACCTTCACAGGCAATTAAACAAAAGATAAAGCTTAAGTACTCCCATGGCCTCATGCCACATGATACTCTAGAAATGACTACTAAAAAATTCACAAGGATTGAATTTATAAAGTGATTTTTTATTTAATATAGTGTTATCTGCTGAGCCAGACACATACTGGCTGCCTGAAAGAAGAAGAAGGGAGAGAACACTCTGAACCAAAGTAAGGACAGACCAGTGACTATCAGAAGTAAATGTGAATCCCTGGTAAGAAAATATGTACTGAATTATTGGTGCCATCCCCCCTGCACATAGAATCTTAGAATGGCTTGGACTGTGAGAGACTTTTTGAAGATATTTTGTTCCAACTCCCCTCCCATGGGCAAGGAAACTTCAACTAGATCAGCTTTCTCAGAGCCCTGTCCAACCTGACCTTGGACACTTCCAGGGATGGAGCGTTTCTCACTCTCTGGGCACCTGTGCCAGTGTTTCTTCAGCCTCTTCATAACAAAATTTCTTCCTTATATCTGGTCTACATCTACACCCTTTTAATTTAAAACCATTACCACTGTACTGTCACTACAGCCCATCTTTCTTCACATAATGAAAGGAGGCCATAAAGTCTCCCAGGAGCTTTCTCTTGTCCAGACTGAACAAGCCCAGCTCTCTCAGCYTGTCTTCGTAGGAGAGGGGATCCAGACCTCTGACCRTCTTTGGGGCCTTCCTCTGGACATGGTCCATGTTCTTCCCKTGCTGAGSMTCCAGAGCTTGGAGGCAGCACTGSAGGAGGGGTCTCACCAGGGCAGAGCAGAGGAGCAGAATCCCCTCCCTGGCCMTGCTGCCCATGGGGCTCCGGATGCAACCCAAGATATATTTGGTTTCTGGGCTGCCAGAGCACATTCCTGGGTCATGTCCAGCCTCTCATCCACCCCAAGGGCTCACCTCAGGGCTCACCTCTCCTCAGGGCTCACCTCAACTCCTGCATCCTCTTCCTTTTCTGGCTAAAAACATTTATTATTCTTTGCATCCCTTGCAAAGTTCAGCACCAGCCTCACCTTGGCCTTCCTGACTCCAAAAACAGACAACACCCCTATACTCTTCCCAGGATTCTAAAATCCCAAGAACTCTGCACTGGAGGCATGAAGAGATGCAAAAAACAAAAATAGAACAAGAACGCTTTAAAAGACATCTCATTTAAATTGAGTGTAACCTTGTGAAACCAAGTTTGAAGGAAAAGAGCAAGCAGTTACAGTTTATAACTCCTTTATGCTTCCAAGGGAACACCACAATTACCACAACACTAATCTTCTCCAGCAAAGAATGAGGGAGASATGTGAGCTGCATGTTGTTCCCCACTTCAGTTGTTCCCAGAGAGATCATCTTTTACCTTCCAGAATTTTGCTGTTAAAGGAAAGAGATTAAAGAAAAGTAAAGGAAGAAGCTTTACTCTGTGCAGGATTGTCTGTGTGAACCTGTGCTTGAAAGAGAGGGTGAGACTGGAGAGTGCACAAGAGGTTCTCCAGCATGCAGAGGTGGGAGTATAAGTGTGTGCGAATGTGTGTGTCATTGAGASAGAGTGAGGAAGCTAGAAAAGCAGGAAAAGATCAGGAAAATGTATAAACATTCACAGCTAAAATTGTAAGGCTGCTACCCTTGCAAGATTGGTTCAAGGTATGAAAGACTCTCCAGCTCCAACTGATTGCTGCCTTTTTCTGCCAGCTGTCCAGACACCATGGAAGTGAAAATCTAAAAATACAACATTTGAGAAAGTGGATTTGTAAAAAGTGATGCTGGGGAATTTTGTGGAGATTATTAGGTTGATTTTTTGATAGAAAACATTGCCTACTCACTAATAATGTGAATTTTGGTATATCTGTCCTGTCTTCATTTTGGGTTTTGCCAACTTGAATTGACACATTTGGCTCATCACACTGAGCTGGAATATTCYGTGTCAACTCAGTATTAATCTGCAGCCCTCTGGGCATCCACCTTCATTCATGTTGAAGGTCACTGCCTCTCATCCTGGATTTGTACTGTAGGTCAGGGTCTTGGCCTGAATTAAATTCCAAATACACTAAAGTACACTGACCTGTTTTGTTTGAACCYTGGGGCAGTAAGATTATAGCATATCCTGGAACAGTTGTCCATCTGGAAAATCAAATACACAGGAGATATTAGAAGCCTGAAGCATTCARAATGAAGCTCCCGTGAAGCTCTCCAGCTGTCAAGGAAGCTGATCAATCCTRGACCATGCTGGAACAACATGTTTTGACATTTCCAAAGCATATTTTAATGGCATGTTCTTTAATACACACACACATGAATCTGTTAATTACTGCTGGCTCATTTAAGGCTGAAAACAAATGTGCAATAATTTAAATACATCCTTTATCCAGTTCTAGCTGTTTTGGATGACATTAAATGTGCTGTAATYGTATTTACACTGTTTGTGTATAACTTCTGATAATTCCCAGAAAGACCTGGATTAGCTGAAAGAGTGGGTTTACAGGAACCTATGAAATTCCATAAAGACAAATGCAAGGTCTTGCACCTTGGAAAATGTAAGTCAAAATTGCAATGTGGGCTGGATTCTTCCTGGATGGGGAGGAGCTTTGTGGAAAAGGACCTAAAGATCTTGGTGGAAAACAAGTTCAGAATGAGTGAGCAGTGTGCAGCYGGGGCAGAGAAAGCCRGCAGGAGGCTGGGSTGCATCAACCAGGGCAGCCCCAACAGAGATCAGGATTTCATCATCCCAATCTACTCTGCTCAGCCAATGGAATGGAATACTAGGGCTGGGAATGGCCCTGGTATGGAATACCATGAATTCCAGGCGGGAATAATGTGTTCAGCTTTGGTGCCTGCTATACAAAAAGGATGTGGACTGGCTGGGCAGAGGCCAGAGGCCACAAAGATGAGCAAAGRAGGGGGGAAGCCTGGGATAAAGCTGAGAGAACTGGGCATGTTCAGCCTTGCTTGAGGCAGACATCCTCCCCATGTTCCAGTATTTAAAGGATGGCAACAATGAAGATCAGGCTCCTTTTTCACAAGGAATCACACGGAAAAGATGRAGGGTAATTGATACAACTCCTGGGGAGATTCTAATTTGACATAATATGAAAAATTTCTGCGATGAGAATAATCTCCCCAGAGACATGGTGGATTCCYTGACACTGGACAATTTTAGAATTCATCTGGACAGGGTGCTGGACCAATCATTTTGTTTAGATTGCTTTTGCCAAAAAAGGCTGGACCAGATGASCTTTGATGACCTTTCCAACCTGATACTCTATGAGCCTGTTATTACATGAAGTGAGGCTATCAAAAATCATCAAATGAGTGTGTGCAGGAGTTCCAATGACACTGAGGAGCATTATTTTCTGATCAGAAATTCAGGGAGGAAACCTCTGCCTTCTGCTCACCTCTTGGGAAGGACTTTGCAGAAGACTTGTACTTACAAAGAAGATGGAGAAGATAATGGCATTAACTAGAAATTCAGTACAGTCCTTGAAACTATAGGTGTTGTTTCGCTACCAGATTTTCATTGCTATGAACCTTTATCAGCCTAGTAAAATAACAAGAGGAGTCTATAATATTCTGTAAATATTTAATTAATCTTTAATTAATGCTGAGTAGGTAGGCTTAGATGCTTTTGAGTAGTTTCCTAGCAAGCCAGAATATTGCAGTCTACTTGCTCAGAAGTGCCACGAAGATATATCTTATTGATCTATCTAGATATTCATTAATTCACCATTAATTCCTCCAACTTCCATCATTAGCATTGCTTCACTTCTTAACCCTGTTGCATTGTGGTGCTTCAAATCTGGCAGTGGGATTAGGAAGTAGGAGTATATGCACCTTGAAGCTGATATTTTCTTATAACTCTCGTTTAGTCTCTGCCTTAATTAAATTGTAAACCTGACTCAAAAGCTTTCCAAATATATATTCTACAGAGGAATGTGGGCTGTTTCTGTKTGACAGTTTTACAGCTTCTTTTATTTCAATTGTTCCAAGCAGAGATATCATCTGTGCAGATATTTTATYTTTTATGTGGGACATTGGCTCTGATTGTCCATCAGCAAAAGTTCATSTGCAATGCAAGCCAAGGTCCAATGAAAAGGTGATCAGCAGCTAGGTTTCATCTCCCTCATGCCATAGKATGAAATTAATTTGATGGTAACTGACTTTGGCTTATGACAGATGCTTGTTGCTGAGGAAAAACAAGATAATGCAATGAAATCAAGTTCTGCCTTGGCCTGGCCTGACCTCCATACATTTGTCACATCCCCTGGCTTCTCCTGGCAAACTGAGGCATCATACTCCCTTTAGCTGACTCTGCAGACCTGGCTGTATCAGAGCTTGCTGTTGGGGCTACCACAGCAGCTGATGAAGATGGAGTCAACATTGTCAATGGAATTAAGGAAACATTTCATCCGATCCCATGTTAACATCTATTTTAAGATTAGATTAATGCATTTTATTTAAGATATGTATTTTTAAAAATGAAAACAGACTCCTTATTGATTGTAAATAGTGATTAGAGGGACGACCAGCCCTGAAGTTCATGCTGGTATTTTTGGACAGATTTTACAAGATAAATCCCACCCCAAGTCCAGGAGACTTCAAGCTGTGTGGCACAATGGAAGCTACTGAGTAATAGGCAATGCCCCCTCACTCTCTTCCACATGTCCACTTTTATTAACCAACCACCGAAACACAATACTTAATTACTGTCCAATCACTCAAACTTCACTAATCAGTTGGCGTGGTCCACTATAAGCCAGTTTAACTCTCCCTCAAGGATTTATTTCTGAAACACAAAACGAGCTATCAAAGATGGAGCAGGAATCAATAACAAWCAGCATGGTTGCACTTAACCTTCTCTCTCAGCAACACACACAGACATTCACAAACAAATATTCCCCACTAATTCTCGTTGTAATGATGATAACAACAAAATCTAGCATAAAGCATACCTCCTGCCTTTTTCAATAACACATCAAATCACCCAGTTTTACAGATATTTCAGGTGATGCCAAGACAAAGTAGAATGTTTATTTGATARCAAGAAAATTGAATAGCACATCAAACAGAATTATAATGTTCTAATCCACACACTTTTTCTCATCATAGTCAATACAGCACACACTGTGAATGTATTAAGAAAGCATTGGTTATTGTCAGTCTGGCAAAGAAACCTCTTACTGTTGACATATCAATACAGATACTCTAAAAGAGATTGTAATTAGAACTTCCTGTTCCAAAATATTACTAATTGCATCCTTTTATGCACTGCTTTGTATTATTAATTAAACAGTGACCAGAGGTGAAATATCAAGCTAAAGTATCTGGTGCAATGCACACATTCTGTTTCCAAACTTAGAAAAGCAAACCTTCCACTTTGGTAAAAAAAACAACCACTTTTCAGTTGATCTTTTGAAGTCAATTTATGATGATAACAATGATGCAATAGCACCTGGTAGGTTCACACAGATATCACTATTATGCATTTGTGGAGATCAAGATTTGTGAATCTTTCTAAAACCTTGTAGATCCTTGTGCTATGATGATCGAGGCATTGCCTGGAATTTCCTGGGTGCCTCTTCAGCAAAAATATTGTCCATGTTGGCACAGGACAAAGCAGAGGCAATCCTTGTTTGTTGAGATGCACAAATACCTGTTAGATAGTSTTAAGTGATCAGGTTATATATGGTTGATGGCTGATTAGGGTAGGAAGGGAGAAAATTAAGAAGCAGTAATGATCCACCATGATTTTCTCTCACTTTTTGGCCCCAAAAAAATTATGATATAATAATCATTTASTCAGGGAACACCAGGTTGGAAGAGAACCTCAGCAAGTGACAGAACAAGAGCAAACAGCCTCAACTTGTGYCAGGGGATGTTTAGGTTGGATATTAGGAACAAMTCCTTCACAGAARGAGTTGTCAATCATTGGAACAGGCTGCCMAGGCAAGTGGTTGGGTCACCATTCCTGGAGGTGTTTAACAGATGTGTAGATGTGGCACTTGGGGAGATGATTTAATGGTGGACTGGCAGTTCTGTGTTAATGGTTGGACTTGATGATCTTGCATGTCTTTCACAATCTAAAAAATTCTATGATTTAAAATGGAATAAAAAAAAATATCAAATACTGCAACAAATAAATTTCTTACAGTTCTCTCCCAGAACAGTGGATCCATCTTCAGAAAAAATGTAGGTGARTTTATTTCCCAAAAATCTGCCCACAGTCATTGCATCACCAGTTTTAAGGGAGAGAAATCAGAAAGGAAAATGTAGCAATGTCAACATATCTCAGGACCTACTAGAAACATGAAAGATAATTCCAGTCTCTTTCAGAAAGACTTAGAGGATATGAAAATAGAGGATAGCATCTGGGAAAAAATGGATTCTAATTTAACCTAAATTTTCTMTTCTCATCTCCCATAGATGCATATTACTGACTCATGTGCAGAGTGGTTTCCGAACCTGCAGCCAAGGAACAAGCTCCTGCCGTGTATTGTGCCCCGCCCCCCACCTCTCATATCACAGAATTTCAGAATCATGGGACAGCTGGAGTACAAAGGGACCTCCAGAAGTCATCTGTTCCAATACCCCTGTGTGTTGGTTTTGCTTGGCCCAGTTTGGGTAGTGGGGAGTCAAAAAAGATGGCTCCTGTGAGAACATTCTGGAGGCTTCCACCATGTCCAGCAGAGCCAATTGCTGTTGGCTCTGAGGATGATGGACATGCCACTGACCAAACCTGGGCCAACTGGAGATGGTGGTTACGCCTCTGTGAAAACACAGTTAAGAAGAAATCAAAACAAAGCGGGTAGCCACAGTAGTTTTGCCAGGGGAGGAGGCTGATAATATGTGAGTGATGCAGACACCAAGGTCAGTGGATGAGGGGGAGGAGCTGCGCCAGGTGCCCTAGCTGGGATTCCTTTGTGGTGGCGACCATGGTGGAGCAGGCTGTCCCCCTGCAGGTGACCATGGTGGAGCAGGCTGTCCCCCTGCAGCCC
>NW_026623802.1:132133-142949 GCF_030028575.1 Malurus melanocephalus | reverse complement strand
CCACCTGCAGCCCGTGGAGGAGGGAGGTCCCCACTCCGGAGCCGAGAAGGGGCTGTGTCCAGCAGGAGACCCACAGAGAGAGAGGCCTTGCTCCCGAGATGGAACAGCCTGGCCTTGGGCCTGCACCCAGTGGACGAGGGACCCCACGGTGCAGCAGTTTTGGGACGACTGTCTGCCCGTGGGGGGACTCACGCTGCAGCAGATGTGTGTGGCCTGCTGCTCGTGAGAGTGGAACCACCCCGGAGAGGTTCATGGAGAACTGTCTCCCGTGGGAGGGACCGCACGGCAACGCAAGGGAAGGACTCTTCTCCCTCAGCAGCCACAGTGATCCGGTGATGAACTGACCAACCCCACACCCTGAACTGACCAACCCCACACCTTGTTCACCCTCACTCCTTTGTACTGTCGGTGGGAAGGAGGGAGGGAGTGAGGAGAAGATCGGTGTCTTTGAGTGTTTTATTTTATTTCTCATTCTCCTCCTCTGACTTTGTTACTAATAAATTCACTTCATAACTTAAGTGGAGCCTGTTTTGTCCTTTGAAATATATCCTCCCTGTTCCTTATCTCAACTCATGAGCCCTTTTGTTTTTGTTTTTTTTCCCTTTGCTCTTCTCTGTCCAGTGGTGGTGGGGGAGAGCGAGTGAGCAGGTGTTGTGGGTGCCTGGCTTTTGGCCAGCATTCAAACCACGACAACCTGTTCAAGCATGGACATCTGAGTGTCCAGGACCATGTCTAGATGYCTTTGGAATATCTGCAAGGATTGAGAGTCCACAACACTTCTGGATAATCTCTGGCAGTGCTCAGCCTCAAAGTAAAAAGGCGTGGTCAGAGGGAACGTCCTGTCTTTCATTTTGTGCCCATTTTGTGCCCATTTTGTGCCTCTGGTTCTGCCACTGGGCACCACTGAAGACAGCCAGCCTCTGTCTTCTTTACATTCWCCCTTCAGATATTTGCATTAATTCATTATATATCACCTACATTTATCTTAGTGTTATATTATTTGCACAATATTAAATACATTAAATAGATTTATTGTGTATTTATATTCCTCTGAGCTTTCTCTTCTCTGGGCTGAAYCATCCCAGCTCTCCCAGGYRTTCCTCATGAGAGARATGSTCCAGTCCCTCCACCATTCYCTCTGCAGTCTGCACTCTCTTTTTTATGTTCATGTCCCTCCTGAGAAGTGCACAGTATGCCAGGTGTCCTCTCACCAGTGCTGRGTAGAGAGGAWGGATCACCTCCCTTGTCCTGCTGGCAATACTTTTCCTGAGGCAGCTGAGGATTCTGTTAGTGCTGCAAGGACACACTGCTGGCTCATGTTCACCTTGGTGTCCAGCAGGATCCCCAGGTCTGTTTCTGCAAAGCTGCTTTATAGTTGGGCAATCCCCAGCSKATACTGGYGCATGAGGTTCCTCCCCACATGCAGCACTTTGTGTTTCTCTTTGTTAAACTTCATGAGATTCCTGCCTACCTGTTTYTCCAGCTTGTATATGTGCATATCCATAAATATATAAAAATCGATATCTTTTACAGACATCATCCCTAGGACTGTACTACAGACTGCATGTTTCAATAAAAGCATCTCTTTTTCACTCGTATTTCAGACACTCAATCATTTTATAACATGGGAATGGCTGGTCTTATTTATACATGGACTCTTAATGGTAGTTGGCAAATTATGAATGGACAACTGCATGGACAACATGATCACTGAAATTGTTTTTGTTAGGGTGATTTTGGTTCTCTTATTGAATCTCATGGAGAAGCAAAAATATTTAGTGTGAAAATCAAAGCCTGACAAGTTAAGGCCTTTGAAAACCCACCAAGTTTTCTTGTAAAGGGTTGTTGATTCAAAGCAGGTTTTCTATGTGTATAGAGAGTGGAAAAAAACCCTGTATTTCTGATATGTCACTTTTCTGTAAATACAACTAATGCAAGTTATGAAAATTGAAAATCCATACTGAAAATGGTTAATAACTGCAAGGATAGCACTGTTTACCAGAAAAAAAACAAACAACAACAACAACAACAAAAAAACCAACAAAAAACCCCAAAAAACCCCAAAAACTAAAAAAAAAACCACAAAAAACCCAACCTTTTGTTGATTTGTCTAAGACCACATGATTAGTGGATGAGATTAGTTTGGATGAGAACTCAGCAGGTCATTGGTTCAAGCTCCTACAGAAAACAGGACCAACTAACCTCAAAGGTAGTTTGGGCTGAGGTTTCACCAAACCTGAGAGCCTCAAAGGACAAGGCTCACATCCTTGTCCAGCTCAGGTTTGAATATCTCCAAGGATGGAGTTTTACAGCTTCTCTGGGTTGTTATCCCAGTGTTGAAAACCATAATTATGGGGATTTTTTCCTTACATTAAAGCAAATTGTACTGTACCTCATGCCCATTCCTTCCTTTTGTAAGATCCACAAAAGTTGCAGCTATATTAGTTTATACACATAAAGTATATATATGTGTATATATATATAATGTGTATATATACACACCAGCCAACTTTGTTGACTCTTGCCTGTCTGAGGATAACTGGTGAAAAATAACACTTGTCACCACTCAAATTATAATCTTACATACAACTGGGGTATAAATATATATTCAGATGTTTTGTATTTTTCTTTTCTATGTATGTCCTATATAGCCACTTTTTATTTGAAGTTAGGCAATTTCTGTGATACAACTGTATGATTTGCCTTGAAAATTTCAAGTTCCAGAATTAATAGCAATTGTTAAGCCTAATGAATGTATCCAATGTGTGAAGGAAAGTAGTCACTAACTGAATTTCTTCATGGGCCCGACCAATCCCATGACTCTGCACAGCAATTTCACTGAAATGAATTAAGGCAGAATGGCAGATTATGATTTATTGSTCTGTCATTCATTTAGGTCTCTCAATTTTGTAGACATATCTTCCGGATCATAAAAATATAAMTCTGCTAGAACACTTAGAAAACTCACTTGGCCTTCAGGTTTTTATATTCTGTTTACCAAATTTGATACACCATTTTCTTCTCTTCTGGTGATGTTTTGTATTCAAGCCTCTACTTGTTCAGTTACAGACATGGAGTTTAAATGAAGCAGGACCAACTATGTTAGACAGATGGCCATTTAAGAGGCATTTTGAAAACCTTTTATTGAAAAAAAAATACAATGGTCTATATGAATCATTTTCCTCTCTGAAACATATTTAACATTAAAAAATAAATCTTAGCTGTATTGGAGACCTCATGAAAGGAGTGAAAGAAATATTAGAAGCTATATACTTCTATATTCTAAAATTTGAGGCAACAGAAAATAAACAAGRAGACAAGAACATTTACAGTTTTTGAAAAGGAAAAGTAGAAGCTATCTGCTGTGGAGTAACAGAGTCCAGTGGTCCCTGAGTAGCTCCTGGTAGCTGGAAACAATTTGGCGAATTGCACAACCTCTTTGTAAATTGTTTTCCTTCACGTTTTCATCTTGCGTTTTCCATAAATTGGTTACACACTTTTGCTACCTTCAGCTGATGTATTTATATTTCTTCCTCTGTTCATTTAAAGATATAACAACGGATTCMTAAGGAGATGTTGATTGAARGYTTGTGACAGGGATGSTTATGTCTGTTAACCAGGGAATAAWCAATTGACCAACCAASAAAATAATATTCCCCCACCAGCATTTCTGTGCAGCACAAGCAACATGATGTATTTTTTCTGACACACACATTTTCTAGTTGTGTATGGATACGTGCATCCCTATCCCACAGAACCCAGTCATATTTATACAAGGAGAGGAAAAGACAGGTCACCAATATAATATTTTTTTTTTTTTTTATTTATTTTTTTGTTTTTGTCATTTACGGCCTTATTTTTAATTAACAAAGTTGTAAACCCTCATATGTAAAGTAAGTCTCATAGTTTCATATTTCRTCTGTCTTTAAACTTTATAAAAGGTCCTCTTTTAGGAGCTCTTTTTTCTAAGGTGGGCTTTAAAAGAAAAATAAATGGAGAAGTAGGTCTCTGAAAGGAAGCTTTTTATAGATCTTCTAGAAAACTCATGAGTAACTATTTTCATTACCTTGAGATTTTTAAGTGACACATTTTTATAGGGTGCTATTACCATCTCAAATGGATTCCTGATTTTTCTCATTAGGCATTGTTATTAGGCAAAAACTTTCTCAAAGAAGAACCGCTGTGTTCTAACCTCTTTTGTCACACTTATTCCCAAGGACAAATGGGCACTTAGCCATCCACTGGCTGTGAAAAATACTTAATGGAAAGACACCAAACTAATTTTCTTTCACAGAGAGCACTTCCTGCAGCCAATTTATTTTATTTTGCTGCCCGTAATAATAATTAATCATTTCTTAAATAATCTCTTCTTTATTAACCAGCCCATTTGAGAAAGAAATGTTTCACAGAATTGTTACATCACACAAATAGATATCATCCCATCAAATAAATATGGCAACAACAGACAATCCCAAAATATGCACGAGCAAAGTAAGCTACACACAATATAGCTGAGAAYAGGTAATTGAAATGTAACATCCATGTCTATAATTATTATACTGACATCAGTAAGTCCATACACAGGATCACATCAGCTAGGCTTTAACAGATATTTTATTTTCACCATGATTTACTGAAAACTAACAATGCAATATTATTGCTTGTACTTTCAGATCAAATGTCTCTTCTTAAGAGACATTTAGACTAAAATCTTAAGATTAAAATCTTCCTCAATAACACAGAAGTGCTAGAATCACCAGTTGGCAGGGCAGTGAAGCCAGGGTGGTATTGCAGTGTCACAGCATATTCTAAAGGACTCCTGTTTCACACATATGTATATATGTAGGCCAGCCCCTGTTCTCACAAACCTCAGTATGATGCAGACAAATTACAGATAAATCTTGYTGCCACAAAAGAAAATTTATATTTCAGGACTTTGAGTGCAAAAGAGAAGGATATCTCTGATCCTGCTTCYACTTCTACACCAAGGATGACTAAACCGAGACTTGGAGAATCACAATTAATCAACTACGAAGAAATCCAGTGAGTGGATTTTTGTCCACAGGGTACACATTTTGAAAAGTGATTGCTGTAACACTGTTCAATTCCCATTTAATGTACAAGTTTATTATTCAAATATTTGTCTGTAATAATAAAAAATTGATAGCAAGCATTCTTCATCACTTTGAATGCATACACTGGTTATTAAACTCAGCAGCATCTGCTGCAGTAGGTGTTATTTTGTACATTTTATAGAGGGGAGTCAAAATGTGTCATGGTCTTCATCCTGAATTTTGTGTTGCTCTGGCAACACAATGGGACTCCATTCGATTTAACCACCTGACTCAGTCAGGCTTGTCCCTTGTGGGTAGGATGCAAGACACCGGTGAAATTTGCTCACCARAGTGCAGGAGCTGAATCAGTCTCAAAATTGGAAATTTGTCTTTAATCTTTTGGGCTCAAGWTTTCACAATTAGGCCTCAAACCACATCCACTTCACTGTTTTTACCTCCTGTGGATTTTAACTTCATAGGATAGTGGTAAGCTTTTGTAAAGTAGCACCCAGCACCATACAGGACTTGGTTGTTTCCAGTCTAGTTTCTCCTACCACAAAAAGTGCATGAAAATCCGAAAATGAATATGTGATGCTGCAGCTGGCAACTCAGTAGTGCTCAGAGCAGGGGATGGACAGTCTGTTCTSAAAGAGCAAACTCTTGCAAACCAAACTTTGTGCTGTCTTCTTCCTGYTAAAATAAAAACAAACTGCTAACATAGATCCCACTCACCAGCCTGAGTTTGTTTATGAAAGTCTAGTGTCATCCTCCAAGAAACATCTGTGTTAATGAGTTTCTATGAGATGTTGAAGTTTTGGTTCTAYTCATATTTTTGTTACATGTGTACTCTCATTTTAAGCCCTAATAACACTGGGAAAACTCATATTTAAAGCTTCATAGGAGGGAAAACCGCATAAAACCTCATAAACCTTCACCTGACTTCACTTCAGCTGCTTAACACTTTGCTGCACATCTTTCTAGTGCCGTGTATTTGAATTCTGAAATGACAGCAGTGCCTACTAAGTCCTATATTCTCGAATTCAAGGCAGAGCTGCTGCCCCACAGAACAAAATGCCTGGAAAAACTTCTGTTCCAAGCCACTGAAAAAATGTAAAATATGCCAGCCAGAATACTTGCTTGTGCTCCCCATTGGCCCAGGTCTTCTCATCCACAATTCTGCTCATAGTATGCATTCCTTAAGAATGACATATTTGTAATCTGTGCCTGAGAAGTGTGTTGTTGAAGGGACTCCAGAGCAAGAAAATTCTCCTAGGCTTTTTGATAGTATAATCAACATTATTAGGGCAGCGTCAAGAAGAGAAAGATGTTTCCAGGCTCCTTCAGAATCYTCTCAGGTGGACATCACCTCCTGCACTTGGTTTGCCTGCCATGGAGCCAAATTGATGTGCAGGCACAGTTAGACAATAGCCACAGATCAAGTCATGATTAGTACAGGACATTCAACATTTTTTTTTTCCTTCTTTATGTGGACTGTGAACATTACCAAAGGAAAAGTGTTTTTACAGTTTACTCCCCTCCTGATATGACTGTGAGCACCTTTGTATGTGTCATGGTTTAACCCCACCAGCAGCCAAGACCCAGGAAACCAATCATTCACTCCCTACCAGTGAGAAAATTACAAAGGAAAAAGTCAAAAAACTTGTGGGCTGAGTTTAATAAAAAACAATTTAATAGGGAAAGCAAAAGCTGTTCACACCAGTAAATCAAAACAAGGAATGAATTCCCTGCTTTCCATGGGAAGACAGGTGTTCAGCCACCACCCAGACAGCAGATCTCCATCACTTGTGACTTGGGGAGACAAACACCATCGCTCCAAATGCACCCCCACTTCCTCATTCTTCCTCCCACTTTATATCCTGATGTCACATGACATTGAACATCCCTTTGATCATTTTGGGCCACCCGTCCCAGCTGTGTCTCCTCCCAACATCCCAAGCATTCCAGTCTTCTCGCCAGCATGGCAGCATCAAATGCAGAAAAGGCCTTGGCTCTGAGTAAGCCCTGCTCTGTTATCATCACTGTGTTCAGCACAAACCCAAAACACAGTCCCACATCAGCCACTGTGCAGAAAATTGGCTCAACACCGGCCAAAACCAGCACAGCATGCTATCACCACAGCCAGCTCTTACCGTCTGAATGACTTGATTTCCCAAAATATCCATCCACCCTGTAATATGAATGCAAAGCTTAACCTGCCACAAAACCCAGAAGTCTGACACAATATTTTAAGTTTTTGAATTGTTTCAAATAAGTTTACATAAACTTGTAACAAAGTGGAGGAAGGAACTCCTTCCACAGACATTGCCCAGGTTTGGCTTTCCTGCTCTCATTCTGCATTGAAAGAAACACAAAAGGTGCAATTGACAGTCTCTTTCTTAAAGTGCCTATCTTTTCCACAATAAAGGGCACTTTGTTGTGGAAAAGAAACAGGGAAATTACAACAATTAGTATTTCAAATCWGCTTGGTAAAATGAGCAGTCATACAACTGAACCCACAGGCAGCCAGCCACTTAGTCATGTACTCATATGTCAGTTTTACGAAAACTGTAGAGGAAATGGAGCTTCCTAATAAAATTGRGCTGAGTATTTATTATTATTAAAACAAAATCCCACTGAATGGGGAACCATTTGCTGTAAGTGCTATTAATGTTAATGAGAGAAAAAGGACAGTTAATTTCATGCATATTTTACTTGAAATTTWCTCCATCCATGAAATAATTTCACATAACAGTAGGTGGAATACAAATAGGCTAAACTGACACTATGTGCATGGAGAAGAAGACCAATAAACCAGAAAGTCTGAAAAAATAATACTTTGACAGCATAATAGAAGTCTTCCTGTTCCAATTCAAGTGGAAATGTGTACAATCTAAACTGTTTTAGTGAGACTGAAAGAACAGTCGTCATGATAAATATACACAGCAGGTTGGGCTCTGCATTCCTTTCTATTAATTTTGTAATGACATTAAAGCCAAGGAAACAACTCTGCCCTCAGTTTTTTTGTGCAGAAAACTCTGCTTACATGTTGAGAATGACCTAGCTAGAGCAGAACAAGGTTAATGCCTTCTCATCACACAGCTGCAGTAACCCACCAGCCTATTTCAGTTGTACCTGAATCTCCTCTCTGTAATAAGCAGGTGCAGTAAGAACAAAAGACCCCCTTATTATCTGTCCCAGAAAGACATTCTTGCAGATCCCATGAGAGCACACTCCAGGCAATAAMTATGCAAAACCTGTAGCATGCAATGTTTTGGGTTGTCAGCCATGAAAGTCATATTCTGAATTGATTGTGGAGATCAGCTGTGGAAGAAAAGCTCATCCAACCTTGAGGCTTGCAGTACTGAAGAGGGCAGTGAATTATAATTCTCAGTTCATGAATCTTGAAGGCAGATGATAGTGTAGTTTGTCACCTGGCTGTTTATCTGTTTCATCTTTTTCAACCTGTCTCTGCAGGGATGCGCATGCAAAACATTTATAAATATTTTGAGAAGCTTGATAACCCTGCTCTGACACTATCCTATTTTTTAATATCAATGTCCTTGCCTCTAAAATTATTGCCTGAAGGTAGGTGACTAAAAATGCTGCACACCAGTTCAAACAAGCTACAAACAAAGTGTGTGTTCAGAGCTATCACCAAGCARTCTTAATTTCTTTAGGATTTATTTTTTGCTCTGAAAGGGAGATCTGACAGACACAAGAGACAGGTACAGGGTGCTTTCCTTGTGTCATTGCAATTAATTCTCTATTCCATTACAGCCATTTCTGCAGATCAGTACCATCCCCTTCTTTGCCCAGTTCCATGATGGGTTGCTTGCACCATAGTTCACATAAAATGGAAATATAATCCAAACCCAGCACTTTGTATGTCTTATCCTCAGAAGCTGTTTGTGYACTTCTTGATTTACCTTTCTAATGCACTTATTCCTGTGTCCAGCTAAAACAAGTCAGCCTAAAGAAAAAAAGAGAGTTTTAAGGAAGACTTTTACAAGTGAGAGAAAACCTGCAGACTGGAGCACAAAGAGAAAAGGCTGACAGAGCAGCAGGCATGCTACACAACCAAAGAGACGCAGTTTGTTCAAAAGTTCTGCTGAAAAGGTGCTAGGTTGTCCAAGAAAAGAGAATATAAAGATYTATCCAAGAAACAGAGATAAAAGGGGTGGGGGTTGGAGAAGAAAAAATGAGCAATAMCATCTGGTGAAAAGGTGAATGGTAAGAATTATTGGAGCTGATGATCCTTTCAAATATGGCAATGCTGAATGATGGTGGATAATTTCAGAGAAGTTACAAAAGGAGGAGAACAAATCCTGATTTGTTTTTTATTTGGCACAAAAGAGAGTTGTGCAGAAAGGAGTCAGAAAAAGGGGCAGGCATAAGAACATGGCTGACAGATGAGTGGCTAATGTGTAAAGATTGACCAAAAAATTCAAACAGACTTAAATTGTTTTATATCAGAATATCCAATAATGTGATTTTAAGGATGGAGTAACTATTTCTCTTCTTGACATCATCATGAGTAATGCCACCTGGGTGAATGAGAATACATCTCTGAGCAGAAAAAAGGCAAAGGAATACTGGAGGAAAAAGAGGCTGAGAGCAGAAGTGGTGGTTGTTCCAAGATGTGGTTTAGGATGGAGCAGACCTACAAATAATTTGAATAATGCTTAAGAATTATTTAGAAAATTTAGAAATAAAATTATGTTTCTCAATAAATAGCTATTCCAGAAGTTTAGAAATGAAAAGTGAGTTTTACATCATAGTTCTGCTCTCCTATTTACATAGCCAAGCATGCACACAATGCTGGTTCCAAACCAGGTGTCCTTCTCTCCATTCACTAAAAGACAGAACATATGGCCACCTGATTCATTTAGTTCTGTACAATTAAAATAAAGGCATCAAACACATTCAGACTTGAACCATCTGACCAAATTAGCAAAGTAGTTTTAGAAACTTGGAAACATGGATTTTTTTTTTTGTTTTATTTTGTTTGGGGTTTTTGTTTGCTGGGTTACTTTTTAATATTCAACTACTGCACTCCTATATCTGGGAGCTTGCGTTAGGCTGGTTTGACTATGACTGTCCTAAAACAAATGATACAAGTTTAATATTTTCTGCTAATACTTATAAGCCTTAAAATCGGGTGTTGGCTGATAAAAATTCTTTCTACTAAATACTGAGATGTGAATGACTGGGAATTTTAAAATGCCAGCTGAATTTATGTCTTATCAAATTATTACTTCAACACGTAAATCTTATATTGGATGGAAATTTAGATTACCTTGTCTACAGCTTTCCCAACCTTAATTATAATTGTGTGATTAGTAGAAAGGATGGAAGGAAATAGTAAATGGTGAAGAAACAAAAGAAAATCAGRATAACATATATTTCACTGATGAGAAATTCTTCATTATTTTTGCCACATCTAGAAGCAACTTAAATTGGAAAGCAACTATTTCAGAACAGTCTTCTCTTCACAGCAGATTATGTTTTGTGGGACCTCAAAGGAATTATGGCATTATCTCAGAATCCTGCCTACAAGAAGTTGTTCAGCATAGAAATGATCAATACGTTGAAAAGARCAACAGAAAAACACGTGTCTGATTTCCAATTAGTTACTGCAGAAGCTTATTAAGAAGAAAACCACTGAGGGCATAAGTGAGTTGCCCATGTTTTCATGAACATTTTTCACTGGTGGTGAAAAAAAAAAAAAACCACCCTATAAAGTTGCAGAATTCCAGAATCAA
>NW_026623802.1:86065-131380 GCF_030028575.1 Malurus melanocephalus | reverse complement strand
GTTTTTTTTTTGTTTGGTTTTTTTCAGTTATTTTTAATTGTTAATTTTCTGTTATTTCTCCCACAAATGTTTGCCTTTGAGTCTTTACTGGTGTAATAGTTCTTCTACTTGTTGCTACCAAGGTGTCCAGACCACATTTTAAGATTAAGAGAATTTGTTATGAAGACCTTAAATTTTTTCCTTTATCAGCAAGAGCAAAATTACCTCAGGAACTATTGATAATTGCTGGTTCTACCTGGCTCTCTTCCATCAGACACTTCCTGATCTGCCTACTTGGCAGTCCTCAGTACTCCAGCTCTTGAGACAGAGGAAATTTGATAATAATTTGATGATAATTTGATGATCAGACTAAAACATGCATCTCTTTGGATGTTATTACAATAGAAACTAATTCCGTGGCAAGAATATGAGCTATCCATCCCAGACAGAATCATCTAAGAGTTTATCTTAAATTTGGACTGAACAAGAGTATCTGAAAAGTCATTTATTTCATAAAACCGAGCCACAGTGAGACATTTTAAACAGTTCCAAAGATGGATTCTTAATCACAGGCTTTGAAAGAAATCGATATGGTCGAGCCTTTTTAATATGTAGCTGTAAAAAAAAACAAAACAAAACAAAACAAAACGAAAAACAAACAAACAAACAAACAAACAAAAACAAAACAGGGAGGACCTGTTTGACCTGAGTTCTCTCCCATAGTTGAAGGGTGGGTCAGAGTTTAGATGTAGCTCTACCCTGACACTGACCTTTCAACAAACCCTGCTGTGTAGGTTTTGTTGAAAGAACCCACCAGCCAATTTCCTGGGCTCACCATGTGGTAACTGACAYCGACTCAGGACAGTCAGTGAGGCTGACAAAGTGGTTTATCTGATCAACACACACGTTTATTTGAGGATTAAATTAATTTGTCSCTAACCCTCATTGACTTTCTTAACTAGATCTTCATCAACTGTAACCAGAATTTTAAGTTGTTAATTGYTTAGCTATGAAAGTCAAGCTGGAAATCATGAACTTGCTTCCTGCTGAGCTGTTACCCAATGTGCCAAATATTCAAGTATAAGAAAATTTTAGCATATTGAGAGTAGTTGATCAAAGGAGGGAGTGGAACGTTCAGTATTTAGGGGCAAAACTCACTCACAGACACTCATGGCTGTGCTGGTTGCTGGATTTGCCACATTGTGGTTCTTTGTGGAGTCAGGGTTCTCAGGGACATCACACCCCAGGCAGCTCCCTGGGCTGKGCAGAAAGAGGATGCTGTGGCAGAGTCTGGGCTATGAGACTGGCTCCTTCTGGGACCTTCTGTCCCTCCAGGCCAAGCTCTCCTGGGGCAGCTGTGTGTTCTTACCCTCCCTGGGAACAGCAAACCCCTCAGACTCTGAGGCATCATCTCCTCAAAGAATATTAAACCCACTGGAGCATTGGAACATATCAGTAGAGGTATTTTATTGACAATATTCCATTTATTCACTTAAAATTGTTTTTAAGACTATGTCTTTTGCAGTCAAATTTAAGGCTCTTACTCAACAAAAAATGAGATGAAAATATGATTATTTGGACACATTCCAACTACCAATTTAAGTTTTTTTAAGAACAGGGAACTACAGTAGTTGTGGGAAGTGAAGCATCAGAAAATAATGTGTATTTTCAGCTTGTTCAGTGAGGACTCTGTACTGACCAAAGCACAAGAAATGTTAATGTTGCAAGAAAAAATCATGCTGATGAAAAGTCTTATTCTCCTTCAGATATGAATTCTGTCATGTATCTCTGTTTTATTTAGAGACACAGAAGTCTTCAGATAGGAAGGGATCATTAATCCATTCCAACTTCCTGCTCTGGACAAAATTTGAGTAAAATCAGTGCAAGCCACMCAGATTCCAAAGTTAAATATTGATTCAGTGTCRAGCATCACTCACCAGGRCTGCTGAAAATAATCCAGCTTCATKAAACCTGTTGCAAACACTTACTGCTTCCTGTGCTCTTGTTAATCAATTTGTTGCTTCTTAATACTGAGTAAACACTTGAATTATTCAAATATTTCTAGTGCATCAGTTTATTTTTATATATTCAAAAGCAAGCTAAATTGCATTTTCCCACATCTGTTTAGAGTCTTGAGGATTTAAATAATTTCTTTCTGCCTTGCCTGTAATAGCTAACACCTGGGTTTACCTTATGTTTTATTTATCATTAAATTATTTGATGGATGTTGCCTGTGCTATTTATACATGACAAGAACAATCYAAAGGCTTCAGACTTACATGCTCCTAGATTTCAGGTATTTTGAGGATAACATTCCCTTATGCTTTTCAAGTAACTTATTTATTCAAAATGTAGGTAAACAAGATTCTCTTAGATAAATATACCTATTATTTTAAAACAATACCCAAATAATAAAAACTTATGCTTAACTGATGTTATTCTATATTTCATGAAAATATTCTTTTTGTTCAAGTCCATTCTATCACTCTGCCTTCGATAAAATTTTAGAGGTAAAAAGAAAAGCAGAATATGTCCCTCTGTTCAAAGTGGTTAAAAACCAGCATGAGACTAGAACTATAAAATGAAGAAAAATCACATGTGAATGGCCATTTAAGTGTCCAAAAGTCTATCCTTTGCTAGGCTTCATTTGTCCTCCACCCAACGAGTCCAAATTCATTAACACCAAAATGCATAAATGGATTCCCCTGACATGGCTGTGTTTTGATGCTGAAGAATTCTAACACAGCACAGTTCTGGCCCTGTTTTTTTACTGGGGAGTCCTTTTTAAGGGGTGTGAAGTGAAAGATTTCTGTGCTGTCTTCCCAAATATCTTAAATCATGGAGGTTTTTTGTTTGTTTGGTGGGAGAAATGAAGAGCTGAATTCTGAAGTCYATTCCTATGTCTTGCTCTGGGAAATGCAATATGAGACTGGAAACAAATAAAGATTTAAGACTGAAGGTTTTGACGCAGTTCTATTATAGATCCTCAGCTAGCATATAATGAAGAAAAAGATAAGATAATCGTTTGCCAACTCCTGATATTTTATTGCTATAGTTACAACATGTGGTGTGTTATTTTTTGGTACTTTGATAGAAATATTAACAGTCATTAAAAAAAATTTTAAAAAAAATAGAGTCTATCCTTTCTGATCATGGGAAGATCTTGAAAATGTGATCCAAATAGTTGTCTCAAGACTCAATATCTTGAAAACAAATGAAAAAGGCAAATTTCTTGTACCTTTAAAAATTCTTCTGGCTATTAGACACTCATTCAGGGTTGAGAAATGCTTGGACTGACAATGGCTTTATTGGGATTCCTCAGCCACAAGTCAGAACCAGCTGAAGAAACCAAGCTTAAGGGRATTCATTGCAGGTCACATAAGGCATAAATAGCAAATAGAAATTTAGCATATCTTTGCTTTTCCCAAGACACAGGCAGAATCAAACCCCTGTCCTTCCCTGTTTACCAACAGTGGAAATAAACAGACTTTTCTACTGCAAAGTAAAACCTGTGGCAGACCAACTGCTCAACTGACATAATGCTCATATTTAAAAATAAACTCATGACAAACTGAAGCTTATCCTTCACCTTTATATCCTGTGGTGTTACTRGAAAACCTTTCTGCATGACTTTTTTCTAAGGAGGATTCTAAAATCATTGCCTCAGTCTGAAATCAATCTACTGGGTGATTTGTATCTTTTTCAGTGATTATGAAAGGACATCCACACTCAAATTAAAGTGTGTTTCTGGGGAAACATATTTTGAAAGCTATACAAAGCAATTTAACCTAACTTTAATATTATCCATTAAGTGGGTTCCTTGGAGCATTTTACTCCACTGAACTACTGAAGCTTCACAGAAGTAGAATCCAGTCACAGCTGTTATACTGAGAATTGCCTTGACATAAGAAAGTCTGCAGAGGGTGTATGACACAACTTAAGGGTGCAGCCACATTTGRTTGTCAGCTCTAACCACCTCCCTTCCCCCTCACCTGAACAGGACCATTTTAGAAAGCAATCTTCATTTACCATGAGCTGGTCTACATTCGGGATCTGGCAGCCTCCTTCACTGCTATTTCAAGAAACCACATGGCCTGAGAGAAATTGGTGAAGGGAGTACTCAGCACTTCTTTCTTCTTCCAAACCAGTGATAACTAGACTGGAAACAAGAGAAAGAATCAGCAGAAATCATGATGGATATTTGTAARTGTAAGGAAGTTGGAGGGATGAGGTTACAGACAGGGATTCCCATTTTCTTGTACAATGTTATGGATGATTCAACTATTTCCTTTAAAAGACCTTTCCTCAATAATTCTGTTTTCAAGAACTTTTCATAGTTAAGTGGAAAACCACAGTCAAATGAAATTGGTTGGAATTTTCCAACACTTTTCCCTAGATCTTGACAGAGCCAACAGTCAATTGCATCCATGGACAGTTCATGGGATTTGTGGGTTAACTATTCTGGGAGAGCAGAGGCTTCAGAGGTGGCTATGCAGAGGGTTCTCTGCTCCCCTTACCTACCTGTCAGGGTTACCAAGTGGTCTGTTATCCAGCATAATGGAGAAATAATTTTCTTGGTTTCCTATCACCATTTTAACCTTTCCTGAGCTGATCWTTACACTTATTTTACCAGGGCAAATTTCTGTCTCTGAATGGAACCAAAGAAGTACTTATTTCAGTGATCAGCCTTATCCTTCTCTTCAAAGAGACAATGCCTGTCTCTGACTATTATTAAAGGAGTTAAAATCATAATCTATTCCTTATTTTTTTCTATCTTTAAAATTAAACTCATCTAACAACCCCCCAGACTTATAGATTTGTGATAGGTTATCTGCAAAAYCCATGTGCCCTGGTTGTGCACAAACTGCACAGAAGTACAGAAGAGCAGAAGTGCACCAACCCTACTGTTTCTGACTTGCTAAACACAGAGTTTTCTTATGGTAGGTCCCACAGGCTGCAGTCCCYTGTACTTAGTGGCACAGCTCCAGCATGTAAAATTATTAGCCATTTTTCAGGTTTAATTTGCCAGACAAATGAAAATATTGGTGATTAGATTCATTTTCATGACTTCTGGTTTTGATTAATTAGTATGAATTAGTATGAATTAGTATTTTCTAATTAGAATTAATTAGTATTTTCTTGGCAGTATTTCTCAGACCATCCGTACTTTACTGGATATCTTTTCATTGATTTAATTGGAAGACTGATGTCTGCACAGCCAAATTTCTAGCTCACCTCCAGTGCTGAGGTGATTAGCCTGAACTAATGATATATTTAGAAATGGGAACATTTCTAGACAAGGTGGGGAACAAAGATATGGCCAACACCTTTGGTGACCAACACTGTTAACTTTTACCTCCTGTACAMTGTGTGACTTCATTAATAGAGATCTGTGGACTCGGGAAGGATGGGAGGGATTTGTGGAACCATCCTATTCCATGTGGTTTATATTTTTGTGAAGGCTGACGCTTGAATGACTCTTGGGGAGCAAAAGACCAGGGAGTCTGGATCTTCACTGAAGCTCCCTGTTCACATGGTGCTTGSTGTGGTTTAACACCAGCTGAGCCCCAGGCAKCTGSTCMTTCAACYACCCYGATGGAATGGGAAGGAGAATGGGAAAAGTGAGAAATCTCGTGARTTGAYATAGRCAGTTKAATAGRTAAAGCMAATTTGAGCACACARGCAAAGCAAACCAAGGAATTCATTCATYRCTTTGTGTGGGCAGGCTGGTGTTTRTCCATCTCAACGAGAGCAGGGCTCCTTCATGTGTGATGRTGACTTGGGAAGGCAAACACCATCACCCTGAATGCCCCTGTCTTCCTTCTTCTCCAGTTTTATATGCTGATCATGACATCAYATGGTGTGGAATGTCCCTYGGGTCAGTTGGGGTCATCTGKMCTGGCTCTGTYCCCTCCCAGCTCTTGTGCACCCCAAGTCTCCTCYCTGGTGGGGTGAGGAGCAGAAAAGACCTTGGCTCTGTGTAAGCCCTGCTCAGCAGTAGCAAACCATCCCTGTTTTATCAACACTGTTTCCAGCACTTMTTCAAARCACATACCAGCTACTRTGGAGAAAATTAAATATAGCCCATCCAAAACCAGAGCAATGGTTTACTGAAATCTGTGCTTGTAAACTTCAGCTGTTACACCAGAAACCTTGCTTTAGGAAGTAAAGAAGCACAACTTATATGAAAAGTTGAGAATTCTTTGTCAGCTTAGTTAAYGTCTAAAAAAATCTAATAAAAATAGAGGAAACACTTGTTATTGTTGCAGTGATGTAGAAAGTCACAGACCAAATTACATAATTAATACAGGAAAATCTTAATATAATAACATTAAGATTATTATATACCTTTTTCTAATATTTTCTCCTTTCCTATGAAGTTTTGCTCAACTTTTTTTTTTGTTCTCCTGGGTCTTAAAGTCACTGGCAGCAGTTTTTCTTGAGAAAAAGAGTAGCAGGATAGGTTACATCAAATCTTTGGCATCCAAAATTCAGAGGGCTGCAATGCAGATGCTGAGAGTTTGCTCATTCTCTTCCTTGGGTCCAATCCAGGTAATTTTTATACTTTGAATTTACACTGCACCCCTCTTTCTTTATTGGTCTACAGTTCTACATTTCCTCTRACTTTATATTGAATATTTAAATTTTATTGGATATTTAATCCTTTTTAATTGTATTAGGCTTCAAGTTTTTCTTACTCAGTACTTGAAGCCACATTCCTTTAACAGTCTGGAACCRAATATTGCTGAGCTTTTTATAACTGTAGAGCCTCTGGTATAATCTGTTCCTTGTACTTTCAAAGCCTGTGATATCTCTTCATACTTGCACTCTGCACCACATCATTATTCTTGAGTCACAGATTGCTCATTCTAAAGAGATTAAGTATTTGTTAACACAAGCTGTCACTTAAAGATAATATATCCAAATTATTTTAGCAATAGGCTTTACACCACACAGTAGTACAAAGCAAGGAAAAAAAGGCCAGTCAGGTGGGGGGCTCCCCAGGCAATTGCTGTAATCCAAACCAGAGCTCAAGGCACAGTCTAGACACGAGCAGACACAGCAAATCTGACAAACCCCAGCACCGAGGCCTCGCAGCATTRGTTTGAAGCCTGTCATCTTTTTATGAGCAGTGACAACCCTAGGGGTACTTGGTTACACAATATTATGAAGTTTCCCCATAAATTACTGGGCCTGAAGGTGCCTCGACAGAGCCCCAAGAGCTGTTTCAGTGTGGAAGAGAGGAAACCCACAGTGCTGCAGCTCTGAATTGCCAGAACCACATCTTCTACCTGGAACAATTCTCTGAACATGAATTTCTGTGTGCAGGAAGACAGAGGCTCCAGCCATGGCTGTATGAACTGTGCAAGGTCTATTACTCCTCTTACCCTTTTAGAAGAGGCCCTGTTGCATTTTTCTGTTTACTGATTTTCTGATTTATACTTAAAAATCTGTTTACTGATTTTCTGATTTATACTTAAAAATCTGTTTACTGATTTTCTGATTTTACTTAAAAGCAGCAGTAGTGGGCCTGGGAGTGTCAGGTTTATGGTCGCCTCAGTGATATGGGAGGTCCTTTCCAGCCTTAGTGATTCTATGACAAATGTAATATATTGGGAAGAAAAGGGAGAGATMTACATCTTCACAGAGCTTGCAACCAACAGAGCTGATGTCTGTGTTCAGGGTGTGTAAGGGCTATGCTTCAGAGGGGTCTAGCTTCCTAAATCATGTCTCTAGCTGAGTTTGCACATTTCCCCTATATTCTGTCTGCTCTGAGCAGGTGGGTCTGCGCACAATTCCCAGGGAATCTTTTGGGCATGACTCCAGGGAATACTCAGGGTGAGGCAATTGAAGAAATACTCTCTTGTGAYTCCTTGGATGAACAAAGACAACAATTTGAAAGCTGTGATGAGCGTGACTTTCAAGGTAAGGAAGGAACTTCTGGGCTGTGAAGTTSTGCAATGAAAYGGGAACATAATATCTAGCAGCACTRAGATGATGTGACAGTAACACCAACCAAATAAGCAGGTAACAAAATGTTCTTTTCCTAGCCAGTACTGCTGCACATGGCCTGGATGGTTTATTGTGTTAAAAAAACATGGCCTGGAAAGGTTATGGAGAAGTTTGCTGTTGACTGAATTCTTATCATGCTGCCCAATGATMTATCTGGCTGAAAATTAGTGATTAAGTTGAATTCAGGAGACAAATTCCTTTGCTGTTATTAAAAAAAAAAATAGCTGTAAGAAGAAGATATAATAATAAGAAGAGAGACTTCATGGTCTCTTTTGCCTACAGTTCCAGCTGGTTACKGTTCCAAGTTAAAATATATTTTTGAATATAACACTTTTTTTTYCCCAAATGACTACCCTTTTATTCACTGACTTTTTAAAGCTGTTCAAAATTTTTCTACAAATGTGTGGGAGTTGAAGTATATTTTGTCATTAAAAATTTCCTCTGTATGAGCTCCAGTGTGCTCTGTTTATCATTTATGCTCCTGAGTTTCTGATTCAGAACACGAAAGCCACAGAAAACAATTTACCCCTTTCTTCCTCATATCATTCATATTGTAAAAGGGTAATTATRTGTCATTATTACTTGGACAAAATATGTATCTGTACCTTGTAAATCTATTTTATATCTGAGGACTTTACAATAAACTGTAATTGAAATCATATCTCCTAGCATCTCTTAATAACCTTTCCTGTTCTTTGTATCACAATGAAGTAAAATGCTCATAAGTGAATGCAGAATGCACTGAAGTGACAGTCTCTTCTGCCTCCTGTGACACAGATATTTCAGGCAGTCCACTGCTTCAGCAGACATTCAGAGCTCAGTGGCTGCTGTAACACARTCCAAGCATATCCAGTTTTTCCAAGACTTCTGACGAGTTTCTCTCTCCAGGAGGTCACTGAGTTTCTGTGAGAGAATGCATCTGTCTGGTGCATTGCAGGGTTTCCCAGAGGGGAGAAGTTTAATATGGAAGGTAAAAAAGATTCAGTAATAGGTTGGTTGACAGGGGCTCCCAAGGTCAGCTTGGCCCAAGGGGAACTGTTGACTGTCAACCTGACACAAATGTACTTTCAAGTGACCAAAGGTTCTCAGAGGCAAGGCAAAAGACAGGTAATTGTCACAGCTTTGATACCACCACTTTCACGTACTGCATCTACAGGAAAAAAATTGGTGTGCCTGAATTTACATTTCCCCAGCTGGGTATCTATATCATTGTACAAACTGGTGAAGTATCACAGTTCGTTACAGAATAAGAAAAAGTAACTGAGAGGGATTCAACTGATAACTGGAAGGGATTAATGGGATGTAACACAGGTAATTTCAGCTATAAAGTCAGTTTTTACTGTTTCAACATAATGTTGCATGGTCAACTAAGCAAAAAATTCCAGTCTGAAAAGTTTCASAGAAAACTTAAGAAGTGAAGAGGAAGAAAAAGTGAAGGTAGTTTCTAGCTCTTAATRGAGTGTCTCTACTAACCTCCTATATTTATTGTTGTTAATTCCTTTCCAACACGTTGGGTTATCTACTGTCATCTCTCATTTTGTTTGAAGATTAAGAAAAAAATACTGAAAAAAMCACAGCATATTTTTCTCCTTGTAACACCACTGCCAAATCACATATGCAACCTTTCTTCTTCTCAAAAGCTTTATAATTTAGAAAGATGAAGCAGTAGCAGGTGATGAATATTCATGTAATTTCTCCTGGTTTGTTTTTAATTTTTTCCACGGCACCCTTTTAGAGTAATGCACTCCTGCACATATTTCTCATATGAGATTGAAATTTCAGTTCCTGTAAGTAGYTCAGTGTTCATATTTTCCTGTCAGCTCGCCCTGCCCCTACCACTGGAGATGAAGCTGGATTTAATGACTTAATTTCCCAACATTTTCAACATCAAGGCTTTTATAGGCAAAAATAAAACAATAAAATGTACAAAAGGCTACGAAGCTGTTTCATGCTGCTCTGTGGCTCAGGAAAAGGAAAAATACACCATAAAAACCTGTTTATTCCTTGTTTGTTGGGCTAAAATAGTTATGCCAGTTATACATYTATGTAACTCCATCTATATACTAACACCTCTTACCTCTCTACCTTCTTATTCCTGTATAAATGCAGGTGTGAAGAGAAGTTGTGTTTRTTTCCTACTTTTATATGATTTGTTTGATAAATAAATCTCTGAGTCAGTGTTTATTCTTCATCTGTATTAATGCATGGTGTTATAAACACTCTTGGAGTCTGCATTTCTGTCTACAAGGGATGTACATTCAACAATGTTCCTGTACCTGTTTGATTTGAGCTGCTTTGTTCAAAACAGCAAAATTGAGCAGTATTAGAAGTCATAGTATTACATTAATTTAGAAATCATCTTCTAGGTAGCACCAAAACCTTCCAAGTCATCACCTCAATCAAGAAGGAGTCAGACTGGAAGGAGAATTTGTTAGCAGCAGCAATGGCTGTAAAATAGTTTAATCCTCTGCTCTGAATCCTGGTAAAATCATATTTATTATACTGATCTACAAAGGTTACATGCATTCCATTAGGCTTCAGGACAAAATTAGATTTGATATAATGGCTAACAGTAACTCCCAGAAGGAAAATATTGTGACAATGAACTGTGAAAGGGCAAACTCTAAATGCTGATAGAAAAGGTTAACAGCATGCTGGAGAATGTAATACGAAAGGAACACCCTACACTCTACAGAGTTGATATAGAAAGTATGTCAGGAACAATTCCAGAGACARTGAATGCCAAGGGAAAAAGGCATCTGTTGGGGTTTAACCCCTGGCAGCAATAAATACAGCACAGGAGCTCTCACACTTGTGGGATGGGGAGGTGAATCAGAAGAAAAGATAAAAGATAAGAACAGTTCAATAGCTGAAATAAAATAAAACAGAACTAAAACTAGGACTAGGAATGAAATGGGAGAAGAGAGGAATAAAACCCAAGAAAGACAAGTCATGTACAGTGCCATTGCTGACCTCCCACTGACCAATGCCCAGCCCATGACATTATGGGGTGTGGAATATCCCTTTGGCCAGTTCAGGTCACCTGTCCTGGCTGTGTTCCCTCCTGGCTCCTGGGGCMCCTGCTCAATGGCAGAGCACAGGACACTGAGAARTCCCTGACTCAGGGAAAGCCCTGCTCAGCACCAACCAAAACATCAACATGTTATCAGTGTTATTCTCACACTGAATCCTAAATACAGCACTGCACCAGTTATCAGGAAGAAAATAAARTCAATGCCAGATGAATCCAGGACACCAGACCACATCATTAGGCAGAAAAAATGAGCATCTTTTCCAAGGCTAAARAAGTCTTCTTAAAAAACATATGGGAGCCTTGTGTAAATTACACAGTATAAGACAAATCTTGTCCAAATAAGACAGATGCCAGGTCTGGTGTAATTCCAAAATGAGGAAAGCCAAGGGAAGCTCAAAAAAGTGGCAAAGTAAATGACAATAATAGCACAGAGATGATATCCATAACAGGAAAAAAAAAAATAAAAAAAAAAAAAAAAAAAAAAAAAAAAAAAAAAAAAAAAAAAAAAAAAAAAAAAAAAAGACAAAAGAAAAAAAAAGAAGCACATAAAGGAACACAGGGTCTAAGAAACTAATTACAAGAGAAGATCCATAACTGAAATTAAAGCAAAAGTAAAGGAATTTAATGTTCTTTTCAACCAATCTTTAGAGCATATAAAAGATATGGAAATTTTTGCACCTATGTCGTATTTGTACCACTCTTCCATAACTTTAAGGTCTCTGAAGACCTAAAAGAATGTCAAGATCTCAAGAACAGCAGAAAATAAACTACCATGGCTGTATTTCATCCAGGATCAGAATGAAATGSAGTATGAAAAAGATGACTTACCTGTAGACCCATAACTTTTATCCTGAAAAAAATTCTTCTTTCCTTTGCAGAMGCAGCAGGACTTTATCACCCGTGATCCCTACCTTTCCCTGGAGTTCTTTATTTCATCCTGACAGTTTTTTTWACCAAATCTTTCTAGGGCTTTAAACAATCTTCTCTGCTTCTACAAACCTATAGTGTAGTCATATTTCCTTTCCCACCTTTCTCATTCTTTTCTATCTTGTCCATCTTGTGTATCCAATATTTTCTGGAGGTTTCAGTTATTCCTTTTTAGCAAACCTCATTTGCAACTTCTCATCAAGAGACCCGTGTTTTTTTCCTGTTCTTTGCTAGAAATCTGCATTAGATATTTAAGCTCTCAGTGATGATGGCCTGTCCTTTCAGGAATGCKGAAGGATAGAGGGTGATACCATAGGTGGATAAGAAACACTATGAATATAGAATAAAAAATTGCAGGTGCTGAGAAGTTTATTTCAAAATATAGTTTCACATTTTTGAAAATGATTTTCCATGGAAAAATAATTTCCATGTTGAGTACCAAACTTCATCTTCTTCACTAGTCAGCCATGAGAGGAGGTTTTGTTTCTGAGGACAGTTGACCACGTACCAAATGAGGAGGCTGGTAAAGGTGTTTTATTGAGCAAGGTTGATTCTGCTGGTGKTGTGGTGACAGTGCATCGTGCAGAGGCTCACAGAACTAAAACCCATAGTTCTTTGTGTTGATTTGCTATCAAGCTACATAATTGGGTTGAGATTTCACTAAAATTAGTGTGACTTCAAAGGGAAAACAAAGTTTAAAACATTTGCTTAAAACTAAGCAAATAAACTYCTTCAGGAAGATTTGTTTTCTTAATTTGAACCAATCTGCTAACTCTAATTTAAAATAAATGGGGAAAGAAAGTGTATCATGTTTTCATACTTTTTTTTTTTCATTTCATAGATATCAGGGATCCAATTCAGAGCTGAGAAATACCCTTGCGGGAAACAAATGAAGTGACAGAAGAGTGGGAGGATAGGAGTTGTTATCCAAAATGTTCCTGACACCATCACACCCCTTCAAGTGTTTGTTAAATAATATATTAATAGTRCACAGAGCCTGGGAAAACGTCATTCTGAGCAGATGCTGCAGAGAAGGCAAATGTGATCACGGTGGTGAAGGCAACAGGCTGGGCTCTGACCACCGGCCTGTAGCAAAACCTGCTCAGCCCCAGCTGTTCTCAGAAATAATTCAGTACTTTTTGTATGCAGCCTCAGTGTATTTACAGTTCCCAGTGCAGCTTTGTGAGGAGCACCAGTTCAGCATCGACCGCTGATGCCCTCTGCARCAGTCAGTGCACTCTCTTACCATCTTTCATTTGCTCTGGCAGGCTGTCATGTTGTATTTCAAGATGGCCAAAACCTTAGACACCCAAAGTCCTTGATGACCTCAATATCTGCTCTGAGGCAAACACCAGTAATGATCTGCATCCAGCTCATGTGTCTGTCTCCATAAAATCCATCGGTCTGGGTGCTGTGTGTGAAATACTAAAGATGACTCTGAAAAGACAGTCTGAGGTGTGAAATTTGCCCACTCACTACAGAAGGGCACCATGCTTTACTGCACATTACAGACTTTTTAGAAGTTTAGACAAGAACAAGGATTGTTTTTAATCCTCTAACAACACAGGTAAAAGTGTTTGTGCCAGACACAGAGTCATCAGCATCTTCAGGCASGTCTGATGAGAAGAAAGGGAAATCTTCTTTCTGCTTGGATTAGAGACATAGGACATAGAGAGTACAAATTATCCCAATAGATGGATCCCAGCTCTAAAACAGGGGGGCCCTAAACATTTGGACTTTTGTGCAGGTGAATTTGGAGTTCAGTTGTTGGTGAGAGCTGAAATTTTCAGCAGTAAAGAGGAAGAGACTCTCTCAGTGTATCAGCTGAGGTGCACACAGGGTGAGAGAAAGCTTAGAGGTTGTCTCTAGGCAGGTGGACATATTTTTTTCTTTTCATTTCTCTGAAGCTTTTCAGATGTGTCTGATTTGGTTTAATAAATGTATCCTCTTTCATTTCCTCTGGTTTGAATTGAGTATTTTGGGGTGACTGTAATTTGCTACAATATAGTATTCGATAYCTAAAGTTGCGGTGTTAGGATATTATTGGGATTTATCCAGATGGGGATTACACAGCTCCTGTCTCTATCCAAAGAGTATACATTAAAACTACAAAAGGTATTTTGGGAAATGGAAATTTGATATCCTTGGAGAGTTTCTTCCAGTGAGTACTGACAACCAGAAGGATATTCTGATGTGTAGCACAGTAGTGAGAAGCACATCTGAAGCAGTGGTTTCAAGGTTTACATTTCTGTGGTAGAGAGGCCAGGAAAGCCTAGGCAGCTAAACATGGATGTATTTTCAAAATTTTGTGGCCAATGTAAAGAGAAGGTTTTCTGCATGGATTTGAAKGTAAGATCCCATAGATTGCTTCAGGAAATTTTCATCAGAACTTTCCAGTCTGACTGCAGTGGGTCAGCCCACAGTACCTATGCCAGTTAAAGATGGGATTTTGTTGTCAACAACAGTATATTGGTAAAAACTCTATTACAGACCTAAAAGAGTGAGTGGMTTAGTATTTTTTGTTACTGTTACTTATGTTTTGGTGGTTTGTGGCAACTCCTGACAGGACATACTGGTGCAGACCTTCTTGTTGGTGTTGAGAGTGAAACATTTGAATCCCTTCACTACAAATCCCTCCCCACCTCAGATCTATCCCCTCTTTCTGCCACTTCCTGCCCATCCTCTGTCCAGCTACCTTCCATCATGGTACCTCCTTTAGAACTCTTTTTCTACAACATTATCTCAGATTTTCAGCCTCATGCAGAAAGTAAACCTCAAGCCAGACTTCTTTACTCCTTAGGTGTGAAACAGTGAAGCCCTGTGTTTGTTGGAAGTTTGGCTGGTGCTCTGGATAATGTACGAAAGAAAGTTAATGGCATTTGCTTTTACTTACATTTTTGTAACGGATCAAATGTTTGTGTTCATAAGAGCATCTCCATTTCTTCCCATTCCTTCTCTTGTGTAASAGCCAAATACCTTCAGGCAGAAAATGCTTTCAGATGCACTTGACAATAATAAAGGTTTTATCTCCATAGAAAGAATAAAATGTCAGTAGATAGATTGGAGAGCAAAATATGGTTTAATAGCCTAAATGAAAGCTTAGTGATGCCAGTGAAAACATCCCTCTGGAAAGACTGCAAGAGAAAAGGCAAGTAGAAATGAAGGTTATCAAATCAAAGGTTCCAGATATCAAATTTAGGTGATTTCTTTGAAAAAAGCTTAGCATGAAGTTAAATACACCTCCATACATAAACAAACACCCCCACAGTCTTACATAAGCTTGGACTTGGTCCAAAACCAGGGAAAAATAGGAGAATCTTAAAATGGCCCTTTTGGCTTTTGTTAGAATCTTTACTTATCTTTCTATACAATTGTGCTCCCTCCTGACAAGAGAGGTTTTCATTTTTATTGCTTGTTGATGTGCAGTTTTTCTGTCTGAGATCATTCACAGAGAACATAAAAGAAAGAGTTTTTGATCTTGACTTCTGAGGAAAAGTCAGCAGCGTATGAAGAAAGAGTTAAACATTTCATGAGCGCAAGGRAGAGAGCAGCCTGGTGTTTGTGCTCTGCACGGTGACCATTGTCCCTCAACTCTGTTCCCTGGGCATGGTAGAAACATGGAGCAATTCATGCATTGAAAGGAACTCCACTTTCTGCTAACAATTTTGACAATATAACCATATAGTGTGGAGGAGCATTTGCTGCTAAAGGGTATTCAWAATTAACAGTAAGGTGAGGTAATTTCATTTTCCCACAGCCAAGTACAGTGTAGCGTATTCTGCAATCACTTGTCAGAGCTGTCACTTGCCCTGTCACATCTGATTGCCTCTCTATCAGTCCCAGAGYTGTTTGACATGGCCCCAGTCGAGGAAGCCTGGTGACAAACATCAACAGCCTCACTAGAACCTGGGATGCCAACCACTGTGTGATGCATATTCTTCATAATCTCAGATTAAAACACATTTTAAAAGAGCCTATGTACCTCAAATAGTGCAAGAATCCACAAGCTTTTGGAGCACAAGAATTGTTAAAAATTGGTTGTTTTTTTTCCCCTGAACATTTAGTGATTTTACTGGTAACTGTCACTAATTGAAATATTTTACATTCCATCTGCTTGATATTCAGCATGAGAGAGAAATGACTGCCAAGCCAGTGCAGCATTCAACCTTTGCTCTCAAAATAGTTGTAATACATGGAATACTTCTCTACATCCTTCTCAGCAATCACAATTTGTCTTCCTGTTGTGGCAACCTTGTATTGCTGCTCATGTRCACTTCAGATAACTGTCTGTGGTAGTGTGTACTTTACCAACTATTAGTGYCTACTCTTATTTTTATTATCTCACTTTTAACTTTCTGGGAAGCCAGGGACATTCCCAGAAAGCCCATCTTTTCAAGTGTCAGCATTGCCAAAAATCTTTTTAGTAGAGGAAGTTTGATGTTGGTGTCAAGGAGCCCCTTTCTGATTCTGAGGAAACTTGTTCTTGTCCTATTGCAAATTTAATATTTTAAGTGCCTTCTCATATCTACCATCAGCTCCTCCTGGATTTGTGCATCTTGAACCTGAATTTTGTTGAGATGCATATTTTACCATCTCCATATCTGTTTTCTAGTGGTATTTAGAATAGTGAGGACCTAAGTGAATTAAATGTCCATTCACCACCTTGTTGCAAAATCCTCTAGAGAGCTGCATTTTCTTCTGAGATAATAGCTCTTGAGGTCCTCCACAGTGTGCATCTGAAAGTTTTTCAGCTTTTTTCTGGGTATTGCTTTTTAGTCCTGCACTTCTTCCATTATGATGTCTGCCACAGATGGAGTTATGTGCAGCAAACTATAACAGTATCTTGACATCAGAAATTGCACAAAGCTGTCCATTAATATTTTTGTGGAAATGTTTCCACAGGCAGGTATAGCCTGCCATGGATTTTTTCTGATGCTTACAGTTTTCTTTTACAGAATCTTAATTATTTCAGCTGCTAATTCAATGTTGATATTTGACTGGATGCAGGGAGGTGTGATGTACTGTGAGTGAATTCTCATTGCTGAGTAAATTATACAGTCTGGCTGCCAGTAAACTGCAGTTTACTGTCTGARACAGAACAGGCTGGGAGAGCAGGCCTTGTGGAAAATCCCCACTGCTCTGCCTGTGATGGCTGTTCTGACACTGTCAGACAAATTACTTACTTTGCAGAAGCCAGAGTAAGAGTTTGCAACACTGAAGCAGTGAAAGAAGTAATTAGCCACAATATTTGCTTCTGCTTTGTTCTGTGATCTGTGGGTACATACTGCCTGGATATTATACCTTCCTTCTGATTTCCCTGCTTTTTACAGMTTTTATGAAACCTGGAGAAAATCATAGAAGCTGGAGTTTGTACAGAATTGAAATCTGTCTTTGTCCTCCTCATGGCTCTGAGGAAAACTTTTACAGACCTCTAAGGCTCAYCCCATCTCCATGCAGGGTCACTTGCCCATGTACACAGAACAGTTACAGCTGGTATTGCTGCTTTCCAGGTCCTTACTCTACACTGGATTGTGTGAAAATAACAATACCCACATTTCCTCCCTGCTCAAGCATCACCTAAATCACTCAGACAGGGYATGCAGCCTAAAAAYGAGAKGTTGTTAAAAAGTGTAAATATTTTYTWATCTTTCTTTTTAATCTGCTTCASTGTCTAGTCYTTGTCCAGAGTCAGGATAGAGCTCTTGTGAAGMAGTGAGGATCCTGAATATCATTCTGCAGTAGCTGCCAAGGCAATCTGGTCTGATGGAATTTTAGCTCTTCAACCCTGCTAGTCCTACTAGAGTGGACAAGACAGTGRAGGTCATGTGCCACCTATTGCCTCTACTGTTCCCAATTCCAGGCACCAGTGGTGTCATCTTCAGCCCTGTGCAGGAAACACAGATGTCTTTACCAGAATCTGGCTCCGCATGACCCACTCAGTTATATTTATCTCCACCAGTCAAGATGTGGCGGGACAAATGCCCTCCTAATGAAAAAACTTCCAATTATAAGCTCTTGCCAATGCCTGTCTCTGGTCCTAAGGATCCCAGTTTTGCCTTGAGTGACTCTTCAGGGTGAGATTTTGGCACTGGTCTCATTTTAGCTCCGTCCACACAAATAGTGTTACCCTTCACTAGAAACCCTTCCATTTATCCAGCCTGTGAACACATTAATGATGTTAAGATGGATTGTTTGCTTCCATTAATTTACATTGGACCATTAGTACAAGCAGATATTGCAATAAATGAAGAGAACATGTAATACAGRAATCCTGCAAGGCAGGTAGAAATTTTCTGGTTGCCAGTTTCAGTTAACAACCCTGGTGAAAAATTTCATCATGCACTGCTTGAGCTCAGCATTTTTCCATTTTCTGTCATTTCTCTATTTCTTCTTGAATAGCCTGTCTCAGATTTAGTGCTGGTAAGCTGATGCATACATGAGTTCTACTTAACAGAATCAGCAGAAATTTTAGCCTTCATCTTTTCTCTGGTATTCTACTTTGATTTTGCATTACCAAAGTAATTTTATGATTTGTCACACTATATATTAATGTAACTTTTCTTGATTGCTGCAYGGCTCCTTTCTCTGATACAGAGCTGGGGTATTTTTTGTACTGTGCTCATAACTGACATCTCTAACACTGAGCTGTTTCTGATGCCTGATTCTCCTCCTGGTCTCAACTGCCCAAAGGATCGCGGCTGATTTTCTAATTTTTATTCACATAAATGTAATTAATATTAAGGTAAAATTATTTCCTTAAAAGTACTGTTTTCTTTCTTCATCTATTTTTTACTTTTAATATTAAAAAAAAATAGCAAAATAGTATTTGCAACTGAAATGTGCAGGGTATTTCCTGAACTGTCCCCTAAATCCTCTTTCACATTCTGGTGTTCCTGGGGGTTTCTGCTGCTGCTATGCATTAACTCCTTTTCAGGTTTCCACGCTGAGGCCAGGTAAATGCCTGCCTATTTTCACTTGTCATTTGAAATATGGCCTCTGTTCCTACTTTTGTGTACACTCATGGGTTTAGTGTACACAAAATCATGATTTGATGCCCCAAACATTTGTTCTAAAACCTCTTCTTTGTTCTATTAAACACTCTGAGATCTGTGATATATTTATATCTTTTTTCCATTCTCATAGATTTAACATTTTACATTGATGTGATGCCTTGTGGGTTGGCAAATGCTTTTGGAAATTTCCYAATTACCTGAATTCAAGCATACCAYAGCYTTATTCTATTAAAAAGGTTCTGGTCCTAACTATATCGCTGTGTAGTTCAGTAGCAATCTTGTAATTTTATCATTACAATCAAAAGAAGATTTGACTTTTAAAATATTGATTTCAGTGTGATTAGAGTAAAAAATTTTATAGGTTGCCAGAATTAATATTTACATTGTCCTGGAGGAAATGATTTGCTTATTTGTTCTTTTTTCTTAAGAGAACTTTTGTGTTTTTTTGACTCCTGTACTCTGATTTTTCATCATGCTAACATCATATTTAGGATTTAACAAAGACAAAAAGTAACCAAAGATCTGACTCAGTCCTTCCATTCCTCCTTTCTCACATGGCATTGTATCTTATACAGCACTTTTCAGAGCATGCTTCCTTTAGKATATAGGTGCAATGAATGTCCATAAACACTGCTCTGTGTTCAATTAAACCACCTTTGATATTGCTGAGAGCACCAAGCAATAATCTKTGGAATCTTTGGAAGGCTGCATTGCAGACAGAGCCCAGCTGCCTCCTGATATCCTGATGTGCACCCCAGAGGCAKCTCATCCACACCCTGGGACGTGCAACAAGGTCTCAGAGGAAGGAGAAGCTGCCTCACGTGCCAGGGGAAGAACAGGCAGCCCCTGACCAGAGCAGTTTTTCCATCAGGATTCTGGTGAAACACAGCTGCTTGTTTTTTTCCTTCTGGAAAAGGTAAAGGAAGGGACATGGTGACACTGAAACAGTCATGGCTGCTCACAACAAGGTTGATTGCTGGACATCTGACTGCTCCTTGGCTTCCCCATGGTTCCCATTCCAGTGGAGCAGTGTTTTGTCYCACTCCAAACCACTGCTCTCCAAATGGTGGTGGTTGAACTGACTACGACAATGACTCTGGGGAAAAAGTGTTTCTCCCTTTGCAGCTTTTGCCTGTCCTGAAGAAATGGTCTCTATAAAGTTGTACAGACTTTATTGCATGGTTTACAACCAGTCTCTATTCTCAAACTTTCCTATAAAACAGWGAATATGAGAACTTAACTTTTTCCTTAAAGGGAGCTGAAAATATCTGTAAGGTATGTATGCCTCAAATTTATAATTCTCAACCAAAATCTATGCTTTACTCCAGCTCCGGCTTGTGAGAATGTTCCAGAGGACAATTAAATTCCTTTGCTGCTTAAATTCATTTTTTATTTATTTCCTAATTCTTTTCAATGAACATGATGAAACTGGACTATAATGACATCATGATTCTTCCTGGTCAGGGAATTAGTAACACTATTTTTTTTACCTACATAAAGTCTCTTGAGGCAATTCTTCATATCCACCTGCCTTTCAGAGAGCTGCTGGATAATGCAGTATCCTACCCAGTATCCTTCCAGGGTGGTTTTAAATATTGATAAGGCAGGGAAAATACATRCAAGAGTGAGGCTATTTTCAGAAGCTTAAAATTGAAACCCAACACCTAGAAGCAGGAAGCAATTTGGTCTCCGAGTTTGATGACAGAACATAACAGAGACTCCTGGATATAAATTCAACTACAACAAGAGACTTCTATTTAAAAAAACACCTTTGTAAACATTACCCTGGCATTGTCTGATTTCCTAAAGTCCTTGTTCTAACTGACATGACTTCTATGGGAACAGAGAACTTAATTTAGACTGCYCAAACACTTAACTGATTACCTCCTCAGTGAAGGATGAACAAAAATAATAGAAGAGTGGTAATGGATAATGGGTAAGGTTTGAAAGCCTGTTATGCAGAGGGTTAGAGTACTAAATCTCAAATTTTATTCTGGTCAGATATTATGGTTTAACCTCAGCTAGTGAGCGAGCACCACAGAGCTCTCACTTACTCCTCCCCTGCAGCAAGATGTGGGGATGAGAAAATGGAAGTCTAAAAGTGATAAAACTTGTGGGTTGAGAGAAGAACAGTTTATTAATTTATTTTTTTTTTCTTAACAATAATAACAGAAAATTTTAGATAAAAAGTAATGAGAATGAAAACAGCAAAGACATAAACCACACGAAAGACAAGTGATGCAAATAAAACAATTGGTCAAGACCAACCAACCAGTGCCCAGCCAGTCCCTGAGCAGCAGCCCCTGGTATCAASCTGTTACTCCTGAGCATGATGCCAGTATGGAACATCCCTTGGATCAGTTGGGGTCAGCTGTCCTGGCTGTGTCCCCTCCCAGCTCCTTGTGCCATCTCCAGCTGGCAGGGTGGGGTGAGGACCTGAGGAGCCTTTGGGTGTAAGCCCTGCCCAGCAATAACTAAAATATCCCTGTTTCATCAACACTTTTTCCAGCACAGCCTCAAACTAACTATCATGAAGAAAATTAACTTCACTCCCAGCACATCAGAGACTCAAAGATAGGTGATTCCAGAAATGTTCTTTCATTCTCAGATAATATAATTCTTTTTCATTGCAGCTGCTTAAATATTTGAAGTGTTTGAAAGGTTTTATGCCTAGAATCCTATCTATTGTAATGAATAAAATACCTTTCTCTCTTTTTTTTTTCATCTTTTTTCCCAAATGGATTTAAATTTGGCATTGAAGTTCTTTTCAACTGCAACTTGTTATATCTCACATATGGACCTACATTTCTCTCARGAACTTCTTTCCCCTTTTCATGAATTATGTCTGGATTTGGAAGAAACGTCCAGTCATAAAGATTACTCTTTCTTTCCTTCCTTCTCATTCTTGTGCACGTTTTATGTCACTGTCTGTCTTTTTCATCTCTTTGAAGGCTTATTGCCTTCCTTTTGAAGCTGGTTTTGTTCTTTGAACAATACAAGAATTCACTGTTTCTGATACCTTTTTTCTTTTAAACTATTCTGTAATTTCGATTGCTTTCAGCACATATCAGTACAACAACACTATCAGGCCAAGAAAACAACTCTCATTCTAAATGTCAATTAACTGTTTTCTTTAGTCTTTGCTCCTTATTCTGAGCATTTCCATGATCAATAATTGGCAAATTTCTCTGCTTTGCCTGGCCCCTGTACATCCTCCACTTTTCATTTCAAAGTTATTGTGCTTTTGGCTGTTATGTATGAGGTATTAGCTATCTGATGTAATCTTTCTRCTCGGGTAACTAAATTGAATGAGCAGTTTACTTGTTGCATTTAACACAATTCTGATGTTGCTGTCAAAATAATTTTGATTTTGCAATCAAAGTTGCTATCATTGACATATCTTTGCCTGCCAGTTCTGATGAGGGAGATTCACAGTGAAAAAAAACCTTCTCAAGCTCCTTCTTCACAYTCTTTTCCCAAGTTATCTTTTCTTTTTGGTTCTGGCTTTTTGTTCCTGCTTTTGATGCTACTCAGCTTCTCCAGGTCTCACACAAGTCCCTTTTGAATCTACACTCTGTATCTTCTTCCAGTGTTACACACATTTTAACACATTTTCTTTCACTGACAGTGCATTGTCTTCTCTCTACCTGCTCCCAGTAGAAGTCAATGAAAAGAACATTTTAGAGCCAATGCTTTCTGGYTGTTTTCCAAAAGCTCCAGGTCACAGTCAGCCTCCCACCTGGATTTTTGCAGGAAAATCTCAGAAGATTTGGAAGAAGAAAGGACACTTTATTATCCAACAGCTCTCTGAAAGGCAGGTGAATAAGTGTCTCAAACACGTTTGACAGTCAAAAAGGGGGCTGACCCTGGAAGAATGTGCCAATGTTATCATAATCTCTTTTGTACTGTCAAAATTTGCTGGAAAATTTGAGGAAGTTGAGGCTGGGGGATTTGCTAGTAGAATTGAATTATTTTATCGATCTAGGCTGTATATCCATTTCCATTTGTCTCTAAGATAAAAATAATATCGCTCTTTAACAGCCACTATTCACAAGCACRGCTCTCACCCAACAATGACATAAACCTGTATCATTCACATGCACTTCTCTGCTATGTAGACAATCACATTATATAACAAATTTTCATTTGATACTTAACTTTAGATCCCCTTTGTTGTCTGATRCTTTTTGAAACAAAAAATCATGTATGGAAGGTAAGAGAAAATTGCATTAAGCAATGGAGGATCCAAGCATGAGCCTCATTTTTAATAATTATTTTCTGTTTTATTTATTAGACATGGAAATACTACAGCTTTAATAGGAAAAGCGGGTTTTCCTAGACTAGGCCCCACCTTCACTAAATAACAGCCTTTCAAAAGAGATAATTTTAAGTCAGAACTGTAATTACTTTGCTTCCCCTTTTCCACATAAGGAGTTGTGGTTTACAACGCTGGCCAAAAGCCAGGCGCCCACAACACCTGCTCATTCGTTCTCCCCCACCACCACTGGACAGAGAAGAGCAAAGGAAAAAAAAAAATTAACGAAAGGGATCAGGAGTTGAGATAAGGAACAGGGAGGAAACACTTGATGGACAAAACAGACTCCACTTAAGTTATGAAGTGGATTAATTAGTAACAAGGTCAGAGGAGGAGAATGAGAAGTAAAATACAACCCTCAAAGACACCGATCTTCTTCCCACTCCCACAGACAGTACAAAGCAGTGAGGGTGAACAGGGTATGGGGTTGGTCAGTTCAGGGTGTGGGGTTGGTCAGTGTGGGGTTGGTCAGTTCAGGGTGTGGGGTTGGTCAGTTCAGGGTGTGGGGTTGGTCAGTTCAGGCTGTGGGGTTGGTCAGTTCATCACCAGATCAATCTGCGGCTGTTGAGGGAGAGGAGTCCTTCCCTTGCGTTGCTGTGGGGTCCCTCCCACGGGAGACAGTTCTCCATGAACCTCTCCGTCGTGGTTCCACTCTCACGAGCAGCAGTCCACACACATCTGCTGCATTGTGAGTCTCCCCACAGGCAGACAGTCGTCCCAAAACTGCTGCACCGTGGGGTCCCTCGTCCCCTGGGTGCAGGCCCAAGGCCAGGCTGTTCCATCTCGGGAGCAAAGCCTCTCTCTCCGTGGCTCTCCTGCTGGACACAGCCCCTTCTCGGCATCCGCCCGCTCCAGCGTGGGGACCTCCCTCCTCCACGGGCTGTGGGTGGTTCTCTGCACCCTCTGTGGACCCCATGGGCTGCAGGGGGACAGCCTGCTCCACCATGGTCGTCACCACGGCCTGCAAAGGAATCTCAGCTCTGGTGCCTGGAGCAGCTCTTCTCCTCCTTCTCCACTGACCTTGCAGCCTTTACATATTCTCAGCCTCTTCCTCCACTGGCAAAACTACTGTGTGTTCCCTTTGTTTTGGTTTCTTCTTAAATATGTTTTCACAGAGGCGTAACCAGCATCCCCAATTGGCCCAGGTTTGCTCAGTGACATGACCATAATCCTCAGACCAACAGCAATTGGCTCTGCTGGGCATGGTGGAAGCCTCCAGAAGCTTCTCACAGGAGCCATCTTTTTGGCCCCCCTGCTTCTAAAAACTGGGCCAAGCAAAACCAGCACAGGAGTATAAGGCATAGGAGCAAACAGGAATACAGATAGTTCATTGACAGCAAATTACAGTCTGCAGGCAGATGCCCCAATTCATATCAGTGCCACGATGGAGACCTTGGCAGGTGTGCTTTTCAGAGGCTCCAGAGTAGCTGTCACCATCCTGGTAAGACAGATTCTCTTACAAACAGGTTCTTTCAGAGAAGACRTGAAAAGGATTCTGAGTGACTCAGAGACCCCTTTAAGCACCCAAATGTCTTCTTTTTACTTTGAGTAAGGGTGACAGACTCAGTCGTGATATCACAATTTCAGAGTTTCCAGTAGCAGCCACTTTCATGCAATTTGGTGAGAAAGAAGAATCCCTGGTCAGAAGATTTTTTTTCCCCTTAAAAAATGGCTCCTCTGGATGGTAACACAGAGTATGGCTTAATTTGCATGCCCCAAATCAAACCCAAATCAACGAGGTGCTTTCTTCTGTGTGGATGATATAGGGAGCCTTGTGAGCTTAGTCCTAACTAGAACAGCCTATTAAACATATAGATTGAAACTAACATTGTTTGAAAATCTCACCCTGGAGTACAGTCTCCTCAGGTACTGGTGGCTCTAAAGAAGTGTGCCCAGTCACAGGCCAGTTCAGAGCTCTGAGAAGGCAACAGGTTTCTCTGAGAAGGTACCGGGTTTCTCAAACACCTGAGAAACCACTGGGTACGTGGTATCAGTATCCGAGTGCTATCAAGCAGCACCGATACCAGGGTATTGAGGAGACTGGAACAGTAKCAGGCAGCCATCTGCACTGATAAGTCACTGGGAATGTCCCTGGTGCCATTTTGACCATCAGCAAACAATTGCCTTTCAACAATTCCCATGCATGAAGGAGCCATCACAGTCATCAGCTTCCCCAAAAGTCAGATTGTATGGAACCACTCATCTTGAAGGTAAACCACAGGWATATCTTGCTACTCTACCCTAAAATTCCTAGGGCTGGTGCTGAAGTATGCAAACAGAGCACCCTTGAGAAATTCATGGCTTGTTTGCACAGAAATTTCAATTCTTTGCAGGATTAACATCCACTCACAATGGAACATTCATCCTGCATTGTGCCAATCTGCTTATTTTGACTTAGTATAGACCATTTTCAATATTACTTATGGCCATAGTCAAATAAAAAGAAAAATCATTATGTTGGAATYAGAGCTTACACATGTGCATTCATGTACATGAATTTAGAAAAGCTGATCTAGAATATTTTAGTAAAGAATGGGCTCCCCACCTCCCCTAATAAATAAAAAWATAGACAAAGACCTAGATTCCCCATCTGTCACTGATTCTAAAGCCTCTCACTGTGACACTTTCCACTGTTTCAAGACATGAAAAAAAAATAGGGATATTTTCTGAGGGACATCATGAAAGTCAGAAGATTATATGACAACCTCTGAGAAACAGAGATTCAGAAGCAGAAGGAAATGTCAGTTCCTCATATATTCCTGATGTTCCTCAACACAGCTCTGCTGTTCCTATTAGTGAGGAATAGTTACAGCTTGAACTGACACGAGGTTAAACTGCTAAACCTGCTCTTTTTTCTGTCACAGTGTCCCTGAAGCTCTTTTCACCTTCCAGAACTCCTACTCTATTTTCGCCTTCCTGCTTCTGTTTTATTGTCAAAAGACACAACTTTTCCAGCTCCCAGGCTGTGCTGACTGACTTGATCAAGGGATTCTGCTTCAAAAAACTGTGAGGAAGGCTTGAAGACTTCACCTCCTGAGGTAACTGTCAGATCTTGATCAAAGATTTAGTCACACCTCAAAATTTCGATCTAAGATGCTTTTTCCCAAGAAGACTTGACATCGCCTAGTGAAAGTTAATAATTGCCTGTGCAACTGGCCATATGTATTAAAAAAAGTTTGAGTGCTCATTTTTAAAATAGTTTTGTGTTTTATTGTTTTTAATGAAAAGTGGTTCCTTAAAGAACAATATTATCTGGAAAGTTTTGTGGTAAGTAAGATTAAGACTTTGCCATGTTTTTACAAGATCTGTTCCCTAATCTGGGTAACATGGCTGCTCACAGAATTGTAATGAAAAAAGTAAATTCAGGGATCAGAAAATATCCCTATTTTCTAGAGATTTTTAGGGATATTTTTCTATTTATACTACAGAAAAATTCAGGGATCACCCTGGTCAGGGAACCATTATGAGTATCTGAAAACTGTCATATTAAGCAGAATTATAACATTGCAAAGGGCAAGCACTTCATGAAGCAATCATAATGTGGTGACTTCCAAGAGTCAAAAAATATCATTACTTCCCACTACTTGAACCTGAAAATGTTCAATTTATAAACAGAAATGGCAGTCTAGAAAAACTTCCATAATTCATAACCAGTTTCTCTTTAAGTTCTCTCAGGCAACTCAGCAGTTCATATTCCCCTTCTTCCCTTCATCCCACCAAATAGGTACCTCATGAAGTCCACAACCTTTCCTCTGACAGCCCTGTGGGAGATTGACCAGACTGACACATTGTCTTTCTTCTACTCTCTCGCTGTCAGGCATATCTTAAAGACCTTTCTTTTTTTTTTCCTAGAGTTAGTTCTTAATCATGGGGTTGCAACCCTTAGAGATTGATCCTTCCAGAGCCAAGGGAGCCAGTCTATCTCTACAGACTTTTAAAAATCTTAAGCAAGCAGAGTTTTAGTACAGGAAAATTCCCTTCCTCCACAGCAGAAAAACCAACCTGACAAGCAAAAGTAATGGGGAATAATTAATGCTTTTACCATTGTTGAAGGAAAAGACAGCAACACATACACTTAGTGAAAACAAATCAAATTAGAGGAAAATTGGTTGTAAATAAAAGTAAGATTCTAAGACATTATTATCAATTAATACCTACCTCCAATTTTATGTTTTCAATTATTCATAGCATATATTTAATACTAGGGAGATTCAGTTTATTCAGAAATCCCTTTTAAATTTCACAGAAACATCTACACAGTCAATCCCAAGGAGACTCAAATTCTACAGATTATCTAACATCACATGAATCACTCCTACTTTGKTTCTTTAACAAGCAAATAAAATGTAGAAAGTTATCTGCCTGAACAAAGCTGGTATCAATAATCTAAAARGTGGGATTCACATGTCTTCTTAAAAAAATAGTTGCTGATAGTGATTTCTTAAATTAAACACTTAGGCTTCCCCTTTCATCACTGAAGTGAGATTTTTTGCATCTGAAGGCTGAGTTTTGTTAGACACACACCTTAGCAYGGAATGACCCCTCTAGGATGCTGGTGATAGGTGAGCTGTATTTCACTGCATGAGTGTTTTTTGTAGACTTCAGACTAAAAGAAAATGAAATGGTCAATCATGTTTGTTGAAATGTGTAGTGGTGGAGTTAAGAAATATTTAGCCATTAATTTTCTGCCAAGTAAAAACATTTTTTATAAAAAGCTTACCGTAAAATATTTTAACTGTCTTATATTAAAGGCTAGAGCATTTATTTGGGTTTTTATTTAATGCAGTTGTACTTAAAACATAACCCACAGATGATGCATAACCTTCAACTCTCCCCTTACAAGTTCTATGTTGTGAAACATTTGTCAAATTAGTTTTTTCCCAGTTAATTAAAATTAAACATAACCAGACCAAAATATTTTCTAGCTTGCAGTTCTCATCCTTAAATAATTTTTTTTAACAATATGAACTGTGTGGTTTAATTAACAAGGAATAAGTCTTCAGTTTGGCCCTGTATCACATCTTGTATAAAACAGTGTTTCTAATCCTGCATTAATTTACTCCCCACCATGACTAGCGCAGTTCAAAGACAAAAATTAATATTTTCAGGGCTTAGCTATGCACAGTTATCTCGGCTCCTATCTTTTAATCTTGATTTCCACCCACGCCACAGCTCCCCAAGCAAGAGGATTAAGAAAATAGGACAGTGAGTACATTACTCTCATTGTACTCTAATGCATATGGAAGTTAGGGGAGGATAATACAGTACTTTATCTAACCTCAGCCTGCTCCAAAGTACGCTCTCCAAGTCACATTTAAATGTCCCACTATGTGTGCTATTATTTTGTCCTTGCACAGTCCTTGACAGTAAAGGGAAATGGTCTGTGAATTTTGATATCCAACTGTTACAAAGAGAAGTGAGGCATAAGAACCAAGAAGGATTTTTCCCATTCCTGCCCACAGGGGTCCCTCAGACCAGTCCTTAGGTGAATCATCTCAGTAGGGCTGGTGGGAGAATGGGGTTAGAAAAAGGCACTTTTTGCAGATGCCAGGGTAAACATTGGTGCTAWTGTTCACATTATTTCTCATTGGGAAGATACTGATGCCCTGCACCTGCAGATGCTGGGTTGGCAGCAAAACTGATGTGCCTTTTGGGATGGCTGGCAGTTCTTTTCAGTGGCCAGCCACAATTTTTGGAAAAAGAAAGGGAATTTTCCTTGGATTGGTAATGCAGTGATGACAGATTTCCAGTGCTGTTGGCACTGGATTTTCATTGCTCTTGACATACCAGTTAAAGCACGTGGTGTGTGGGAAGCAGAAAGGTAAGATACCCAGCAACTGGTCCCTCTCAAGATTTTCTCTCTGCAAGACTTTTTTTTTTTTTTCACAAGGCTCATACTTGTCTGGGAAAATAAGTAACCTCCATGACTGGGTCTGTAACAGTTTTATGGTGCTGTYATTTTAACATGTAACCCAACAGATGCCTTATTGTGGAAGAAGGCAAAAAAGGTGGAGGAAAGGGGAAGAATACAATAAAATTTGGTTCACTTCAGAAATATAGTGGCTGTGCTCTATTTTTACACTTTCATTGTTGTCAGTGTCTCATCTTTTTGCTGCCACCTGCATGAGTAGAGTTCAGATGCTCAATCTCATTAAATCTAACTACGGCTCCCTAAGATTCTTCTCCTTACTATTCCATTCAGTAAAATACTTAATTAAAGACAAGTTCTCATTATTGTTTGATTCTCTGAAGTTGTTATTCTACTGGGATGTGTCTCTATTAACAAATACAAAATTAGCTTTTCTGCCAGTATACTCTGTTAAAGAACTGATACAGAACTGTGACCAATTTGCTCAACAAAGGGATTATGAACATTCTATCATGTAACAGAAAGAAAAAAAAAAAAGACATCATTTAATAAAGGAACAAAAAAGGAATGACAAAGTTGGTTAGCAATGGACTTTAAGCCTGAATATTTTTATTTTTATATTTGGCCACATGAACAACTTGGTATCCTAACAGAAAAGCAATTATCCATTTGAATGTCCTTAATTCAAATAAAAAGGGAGATGATATTGTTTCACTGATATTTTGGCCTAAATCTCATCACAAGTGATGACTTAGGTGCAAAAGAGACAATCATGTTTTAGTTTATCACTGGAACCATTTGCTGTGCTGTGCTGTCTTTGTCTTGTCTGATTTCAAATTCCTGTTCCAGAAATGTCTGGCTTAACATTTGTGTTGTATCTACGTCTGAGAACGTCTCAGACACCATGAGCACTTTCAAATAGTGCTCAGTACTTAAACTCAGTTGATGGAATTGAGTCCTTACCAACAGCTGGAAAAGTACAAYTGACACATAGTGATTTCATAAACCAAACCTTACTAACTTTGAAGAAAATAGGAGAAAATGCTGTAATTTATATGAAAGTCTCATAATTTTCAGTACTTCTGCTTTGTTAGGGAACAGAATTGTTTTTTTTCTGGATTAAAAGAAAATATGGCAAAGAAAGTTTAATGATTTAGCACCCTCAAAAAGTACATGCAGGTTGATCATTTCTGAAGCTTTTACAAAGAGACTTTGGTCTTTTCAAGTATACTCCTTGGATACTTCATCTATTTTTAAATCACTCTAATGCACTATCTCCAAAGTAAAAAATGACCTCTTTTTGATCTACACTTAACCACAGCATGCAGGAGGTTGGATCTGATAATAACCATATAAAAATAGGCATATTGTGTCAGAACTGAGATACAGTTATTCCACTATTTTATCTCTGACAGTGGCCAACAGTGACTATCAGGGAGGYGACATTATGCAGCAAATTCTAATAGTTCCCAAAAATACTGTCCTTGCCTCCAGCAGTTTATAAAGTCATAGTCCATTTAGAGAACTCAGTGACTTCCAGAAACACACAGCTGTCCTTGCAAACAGCAGCCTGAGAAGATTCTCCACCAGGTATGAAAGCTGTTGTCTTTAGTTTATTTTCAATTTGCCACTTCCCAGTTTCCTTTAGGTTAATTTGTATTTGGTAATTCGTTTTTTTTTTTTATCAGAAAAGACAACAAAGTGTTGATCCCCATCCATCTTTAGGTTTGTAGGTCTCAGTAATACCCTCCTGAGCTGTCTGCAGGTAGAAAAGTCCTGCCCTACACAGGACATAGAACCTGTTCCAGACTTGTTCCACACCTGTCATCACCCTCTTCCTGTTCTAAAGCAATCTGTTTCTCTCTCTTTTTTTTTTTTTTTTTTTTTTTTTTTTTTTTTTTTTTTTTTTTTTGTTTGTTTGTTTGTTTGTTTGTTTTTTTAAGATATAAATGGAGAGGAATAATATTATACCCTACAGAAGATGTGGATGTACTGTGAACCTGTGCAGTGATATAATTATGTTCTTCAACTTTTTTTTGCCCTACAATCCTGAATATTCCACTTGCTTTATTGCTAGTGTTTATCAGTTAAGATTTTGACAGAATTATGTACTGTAACCCCAGGTCTTGTTCCTCAGTGATAAAAGTCCAATCACAACCAATCATTTTCTTTGTAAAGTTTGGGCTGTTACTGTTTGAGCATCACTTAAAATTTATCTGCTTTGAACGWCATCTGTCATTTTATTGCTTCATTATTCAGAATTGTAATATCTTCCAGAATCTATCAGCTTCCCTGTCTTCCTTACCATAAATTASTCAGTGTCATTAGCAAATTTTTGCCTCATTATTCATATCTGTCTCCCAGGATAGACACTGGGGAACTCCACCACTGACCTACCTATGCTGCAAATCTGMTTGCTTCCTGCTATCCCCCATTTCCCAGCAATTAAAACATTATTCAATCAGACAAGGAATTCCCATTTTCTACCTCAGCAGCTTTATTTTGGGAAGCCTACTTGATACCTTTCTTTGGCTCTTTATTGAATATCTTTTGGAATTTGAGATAAATATATTAACAAGTAAAAAAGCCCATATTTTTATTAAGTTCACATATTTATTGGTTCTTCAAAGTATCCCAGTAGGCATGTAATGTATGAATTACTTTCCAAATGATATCTTGACATTCATCCACTATTTATTCATATGTCCATCAATTCTACTCTTCATTAAAGGTACTACTGGAACTCACACTAGAAAGATCTATTGGCTTCACATTAAGCAACTTCCAGTTCTCTTCAGCTATGGCGTTTCAAGAATATTGATCATATCTATCCTATTCAGTTTGATTTATAATAATCTYGGCAGTCTTTTTACAGATGAAAATTCATGTAATACTTTTGTTATGAAAAGAGTAGTTATACAAGATAGGATCAATCATTAGATTCTGTTTATTGCTTCACTTTTATAGTAATTACAATACTTCAGTATGAAAAGAAATCAAAATTCATCTTTTTTAAATGAAAATCTCCATTAGCATAATCTCTGTGACACTTCATTGTCAGTAGTTCTCAATTGTTTCTGTCTCATGGGCTGCTTTAAATATCCATCAGCACTAACCAGTATTTTCTTTTGTCATTCAGTGTTTAACATTTTCTCTTAATCAGAGAGAAAAAAATGAAAAATGATTCTGTGAATAGGATTTACTACAGAAGTGTAAAAACCTGATACAGAAAAGACATTCAAATATGTTTTAACTTCACCCAGTGCACCAGCACATAGCCTACTTAGCAAATAAATGATAATTTCACGGGTAGAAATGACCTGTTCTATTTAAAGCTATGAAATCAGGTCTTAATTGAATCTCACCTACCATTGTACTTGCATTGGGAAACAGCACTACAAAATGTGGAAACAATAACATCTTTCCAATTAAGGTAAATAACTTATTTTTATCACAACTGAAGTACATTTTGCTTTGCAGATTGGTACTTATCCAACATAACAGTTTTTTAATCAATGACCTGAYATTGACTTTTAATTCAATTTGGTGCTCTTGCAAATACAGAGTTAATATCAAAAGCAAAGTCTTTGATCACTGTGGAAATTTGATGAAACTCATGCCTCAAATACATTAAACATGATTTTAGAAATCAAATCAGCTTCTGTCTTTGGCAACACTTCCTGAGAAGGCTGTGTTTTTTATCACACTACCTCTCTCATAAGAGAAGTCAAAAAATGAAGGTATGTCCAAAAGGTGGGTGAAAAGCATGGTATGTACTGGTCATTTCTTCAGTTATTATTTGTGGCTTAAAAAAACCCCAACATTTCAGTCTAAACTGTTGCTTTTGTTTCTCCTAATGACTGTAGATCAACAGGCACATCATAAAAAACTTACGAATCCCATCCTAAAATGGGTTTGAGAGAGAAGAGGTGAATTGTTATCTTGTGTCACTCTCCTTCACAGATKCTAAAATTGAGCTGGACATTGAATTGTGTGATTATAGAACTTACATACAATGAGTTTGTTTGATTATCAAACTTATATTCAAGGAGTCCTACCCAGAGAAGCAGAAATGGTTCACAGTCTGTGAAAACTTTCCTTCACTCTCCCRTTTTCCAAACCACTGGTTTTAATAATGTGTAAAGTCAGCCTGGTACTAAAAGGTATTCCTGTAGAGATATGTGGCTGCAGAATGGGTACTCCACCCTGTGCTCTCTTCCAGACCAATGAAATGTCCAAACGGCCTCGTGTCTACTCAAGGTCCATTTCAGGTAAGGAAGAGTCCCACGGGCCTGAGCTGTCAGAGTGGATAATATATAAAAAGCTATTTAACACTCACAAGAAAGGTTCTTGCATAAAACCACTTTGCTTACATAAATGGTCATTTGGAGAAGAATACCCTCAGTTTTACCTTATTCTTGGCTAAGAAATTTWATTTTCAGGAGAAGGGGTTTGGTTTGGTTGGGTTTTCTAAAAGTAAACTTTTTTTTTAAGTTAAAAAAAAAAAAGGTAACTGCTTTAATTTTAAGACAGCAGAAATCTTAAGTMTTTGGATAACAGTTTAAATAAATTTCAGAAATTACTTTGAGAATGTAACACAACCRTCAATTAATTCAGAAGAACACAGTTATTTCCCTTTTGTATTACAGATACCTTTTTTCAGACTTTGACTGGGATGAGAGATTCCTTGTGCTGGATGCAACAGGGAAAYAGGAATCTTTGGCAAATGGGGACCCACTGTGGTAAGATTATCTATGCTGTGGTCTCCTTTCCTTTTTCTTACATTGTGTTAGGGTGTTCATGTTCCTGAATCCCCGAAACTGAGCTCAGCCTCAGTGCTGTGGTGACCTCGCATTTCCCATTTTAAACATTGCTGTCACTGTGCCAGCCCCTGACAGACTCACCCCCAAAATAYGCACCTCAAAGTAGATGAGAGACAGAAAACATGACTGAGAAGAAGCATCATAAAAATAACAAGGTGGCCTAAGTGAATTTCACATAAAATCGATTTCTACTTGTAAACTCGGACCATGAAATCTGGACCATCAAATTTGCTGTCACAAAAACTGTGRCCTAAATTAATGGTTTCAGCCTCATTAGTCCTGCCTCCATTAATYCCCTCAATATCTACATCCATCATGGGAAGCTGCTGATAAATATTCTATGGGAGGAAAGAAAACCAAGATTGAACACATGGAACTAAGAGCATAAGAGATGCAAAGAGCTAAAAAGAATTTCACTGTCCCAAGATGAGGGTGAGGGATCTGGAGGATCATTTGAGGAATGCCTGATAGAGCTGGGGGTGTTCATCTTGAAGAAAATGTGCTCAGGCAAGACCTTATTGCTCTCTGCAAGCACCTGAAAAGAGGCTGTAGGCAGGTGAGGGTTGGTCTCTGCTCTCAGAATGCTTAGGACAGAAGAGGAAATGGAYTGAAGCTGCAGTGGGAGAGAGGTTCAGGTTGGGCATCGGGAAGAATTCCTTCCCTGAAAGGGTTGTGAAGCATTGGAACAGRCTGCCCAGGGAAGTGGGAGARTCACCATCCCTGAAGTGTTTAAGAAATGAGYGCATGTGGCACTCAGTGCTGTGATTTRGTTGATGTGATGGTGTTTGGTCAAAGATTGGACTTAATGACCTTTGAGGTMTTTTCCAGTCTTAATGATCCTCTGGTTCTGTTAATTCCTGGGCAGATTCAAGCCAGTTYCTAATGCACATTGGTCATATTTCGTGCTGAATTCAATTGTTAAAACAACTTACGATTGTAAAATCCSACCTGATCCAGCACAGCAATATGTTGTCATGGAAACTCGAATCCATCCAGTCATTAATTCTTTCTTCACATGAGAAGTTAACTGCCATATTTTTCCAGATTAAATCAAGTTACAAATTTCCCATCTGACAGTAATATCAACAAAATTTATGAAGAACTGTTTTATCAAGGGTCTGCTAATTTATAATCTGAATATCTTTTAAGAAAAGTAATCTGTTAAACTACTATGTAATTAATATCTAAACCATTAAATGTTACAAGAGTTACATATTATATACTTTTAATAGCATCTAGAAATATAAAATATTAGATTTATGTATATATTTGTKACAATTCATAATTATATTTGCTCTTTTGTATTTTATCACCCCATATAATTTTAGACAAAAATATAATGACTTGAAAATTTTAGAAGTTTTCTCACAATGATGCCTTTATTTGGAACACGTCAGTCAATTTTAGTAAAACAAGAAGTAACCTCCACTCTTAAACTAAACTGTACTTAGAATTTTAACAAAAGTTTCTTTTACTACTTGTTTATCTTCATCTTGATCTTGGCTGTATAAATGACTAAAAATAAGCAAGTGGATTGCTAATAATTTTTGAAGATGAAAATATGATTTTTATAAGACTCTGTGTATTAAAAATGTGYCCATCAAATACTCAGAAATATGTCAGATAAACATCTGGGCTTTTGGATGATCAAACACTGAAATTATTACTCTTTTTTACCACTAGCAGTCATTAGAATAGCTAGATGACTTTTTTTTTTTTTTTGGTTGAAACTGAAGAAAGGAATTTTTTGTTACATTTTTTAAATATGTACTCTGTGTGGAAAATAAAATTTTGTGTTTTTCTTTGTTTTGCTTTGTTTTAGGTTTTATAATGTTAATTTAGAAATTAATCTATTCAGAAGAAATCTAAATTTTTATGAGTGGAATACACAGTTCTGATTAAAAYTTTGCCAAGCTACTCCCTGGTGTCATAGTTTATCTGCTTCCCTTCTTTTATTCTCCTTCTATTTTCAGGCTCAGTGATCTGTATCCATCGTTCATATGGTATCTCTGACTGTGGAACTCTGCTACTGCTGAAGTAGCTCAATAAGACCAGAAGAAAAAGACAGTAAGCAAAGTGGGAATCCTGATCAGGATTTTAAAATAATAATAAAAAAAAAAAAAGTTTAAAAATTGCTGAGGGCACAGCGACTGCATACCACAGGTCCTGTGATATCAGAACTTTAGATTTTTTAGCCAAAGGTTTTGAAATAGTCTTCAGCTGTTTGCTTGCTATTTCTAAAAAAATCAATAGTTTTAAAAAAAGAAAACCACTTTCCTGATATATAATAGTTTCTGTGGCCAAACCAATATAGAAATACACTGAGAAACAGGAAGAATATATTTTATTTTTTATTTTTCCCACCCACGGTGTGACATAGGGGACATCACCTCATTCCACTCTCCATTTCCCACTCCACATTTGTCCTATGTCTCTGTGCTCTTTTCCTCGGGCTCTATTCAAAGGACCTATGTTTCACTTCAGAGAGCTGAGATTTTTAAGGACAAAACATTGATCTGAACTGAGCTCCTGGCCAACACAAGCAAAAGCTTTTCACTGTGGAATTCCTGTACTAGACCACCATTTTTCAAACAAAGAATGAGTCTAAAGACTCAGCAAAATAGAGAGGATTTTTAAAATAATTTCCTGCTTGTGATAGCAATTAAGGCTTGCATCTAAAATGATATTGTCTGGTATTACCCTCTAAGTACTAATTCTTATTAACTTCTCTCTCYTGTATTAAGGAGGACTGCGGCATGAGACATAACCACCCCTGTTGGTAAATCTGAGCTTTGGTTAAATCTGCTACTTACTTTCCTTTAAACAGACTAAATGCAGGTTTCTACATCCTCCACTAAAAGAAAAAAAGACAAATTCTCAAACCTCTAATCATCCTTACAAGCATTTTTCTGAGTTTTCCAATCTAGCATCATTTTTATTGCAGGCTGGGATTTACTGCTSCACACTGTATCCAAAATCTCCCTCTCAGGTAACAGTTCCAGTCATGGGGAATGAAAAGGACTGGATGCTCATTCCTAACAAGCAATTTGCATTTAAACAATTCACAAGACACCAAAGTTAGTCAAATATGGATATGGTTCAACAAATTGCCTTGCAATGAGCTCAAATCTCAGTTACACTGAGTGGGAGGAATAAATATTATGAAAATACAAGATTGTTGCTAGAAGTGTGCATACCTGAAATCTAAGCAGGGCATAGGAGAGGACAATAAAGCTGCAATATCAGGCACTATAACTTTCCCACCTAAACATTCCCTGCTAATTGGCAGGCTCATGGTGTAGTGGTTATAGGGAGAAACCAAGACTTAGACCCATTTCTTGCTCTGTTGCTGAGAGATACCTCATTTACTTTATCTGTAAGTTACATAAAGCCATTACAGGGTGTCACGCTTAATTTATAGACAAAACGTAGTTCTACCTCATGTGAAAAATAACACCTATAAATGCACCCAAAATGTGTGGAGTTGTCTTTTCCACTGGGCTGACAGCATTTCTGTTAAATACTGGTTTTGGAAATCTCAGGGATGCCTCATTCAAAGGGGTCCACGACAGCAAATCTGGAATCTCTTATGGCTGTTAGTTAATTTCCATTATTCTTTGGAAAACAGGTTCCATCACTGAGGCATATGAATGCATTCCTAAAAGTCAGGAGAGTACTAGAATATCCACTATTGAATATTTCTAATGTGAGTAATATCCAATAGTAGCCAAACTACAAATGTAACCATGGTCTTTGAATAAGGAAAGCCGCCTCTCTTTGAATTCCTTTCTGTCATTCTTGAGAATATTCTAGTTCATTGAATGTAATTAGGAAAATACTTGTGCCACTTAATACTCTTCCTGTTGTATTTAAATAATGACAAAGACAGGTTTAATTTTTAAAAAGCTGGTAATCYATGTACATGAAACCTTCTTTGCATCCATTCACCCTTATGCCAAAGGCTTGCTGAAAAAAGAACTTGTTTTCATGTGACCAACTCACAGATTTTCCTGGTGTTTATGGATCCTGTGGAAAAGTAGATTTTGATCCCTTCAGYTTCTATCATTACTGCATTTCATCTGTGTATCTATCTTTCTATCTATCATCTATTTAATAAATGTGTTGTTCATACTAAATGTATAATAATGATCTTGCTATTTATCTTATCATCTTGAAAGTCATTTCCGCACAAACCAATATCTCAACATGTCAGCAAAAAGTTGTATTTCATTCTCTTTCAAGCACTTTGTCTGAGTATGCTTGATGTTCCAGGTGAGCTCTTTGGTCTTGTTGATCTGCTTTGGGATTCCCAGTGTAAGTGTGRCTCCGAGGAGCCTTGCACACGATCTACAGTTCAATTACTGACCRGAAAAAATCGCTGTCCCTGAACTCAGGGACCATGAACATCCCCTGCTCTCTGGGGACACCATCTACCTCCAAAGGAAAGAGGAATTAGCAGAGACAAAGATCCCTGGTGAATATTTACTCAGTGGACTTTTTTATTCCAATCCTCTAAACTGCATCTGTGCGAGCACCAACATTCGCCAAGGGTCAGTGGTCCCTTATSCTGGAAACCACTGTGATTTTCTAGGCTTTAGTAAGAAAATAGAACTCTTTATTTGCATTTCCTCTGAGCTGTTGAAAAKGAACATTCTGATTCTTTCCACTAAGGCAAATTTGAAACCACTGGAAGATTCTTCATCGTTAATGTATTGTAAATTGGGAACAGCTAGAACTCTGTGACTAGTAAGCCATATCTCCATTCAGGTGCTCTGCATTCTTGTAATTTATGTTCAGCAAAGGTACTAATGTGCCTTTGTAGATCTTCTTCACAGTTGTCAAAAGAACTATTAACTACAGGTGGAAAATTATGAAGTTACTGGAAGTTATCAAATCCTTTCACTGCAGCCAAGGCAGTATCTTCTGAGGCTCACTGAAACTCAACTTTGTGCTATCAAAGATTTTATGTTCAATATGACCTGTCCTTTTAAAAATGGAAAGGCTTTGAAATGATGTAACCAGAGAAAAAAAATCCTTCTTCAAGCCACACAACATTAATGGTTAGAATAATAATGAGTTTTGACCACACTGCATTGTCTCTGTCATAGATTAAAACAGATTAAGCCTTTGGGCTTTTTGAAGAGCAATAAAGATAAAAACACATCCACAAACAGCACAAAGAACCTGTGAGTTTATAACACTTCCAAGTTCTCCAGAGGCCCAAGCAGAGCTGTATGTCAGTGCAATAAAGTTCCCCTGATCTGTGCACAGCACTGCTGCCCTTTGGTCCAAGGGCACAAACCTCTCCATCAGCCAGGAAAATGACCCCAATAATGGCCCTTTTTAGTGCAGGGGTGCCACACCTTCCTAGTCCTGACTTCCACAGATCTCAACTGCTGGGCATTCCTAGGGTTGATGAAGAATTGGGTGGAAGAAATGTGATATAAAAGATGTAACATATTCCAATATTTACTTTATTTAACTGTATAAATTAGAAGTCTTTATTTCTCACCTTTTCTCAGCCTGTCTATATCAACTCCTTTCAATTCAATCAGCTCAATAAACCCACCCTCTGATCACCCACACACACAACATTGGTGGTCATGATCCCACAGCACCTGCTCTTTTACAAGAATCTCTGGCACACTGGCACAGTAATAGTTCAGTTCATTTCCAAAGCTCAGATGATATGTTATGTTTAGTACATTTATTAAGTCTAGGATTTTTGCTAAGTTCTGGCTAGGCTATGTGAACTAAATTATCCCTAAATAGGGTAAGTCAGACTATTTGGAGACTTATATGAAAACTTTTGGCTCAAATAGATGTTCTGGTCTGGGCCTGAGCATGTCATTACTCACAGAAGAGCTATGCCAATGGAAAGTCCCATGTGTATCCATAATTTAATCCTAATTCTTCGTTTTAAATAAAAATATGGAAAAGTGTAAGTCACAACTATTGCAGACAGAACGGGTAAGAGTATGAGATTAACATACATGGAGTAAAACCTAAGGCAATACAGGTCAGCTGGTTAGACTAAAAAATTTCAATGATCAGACAATACCAGAAGCATGAGAAAGAACTGAGTCAAGGCTTTAGACAGGCAAAAATTTAGGATAAACCATTTAATTGCTAAGCAGACATAAACATAATCTTTGCCTTATTTAGATTGCAAGGAAACAGTGTAATCATATCCCATTACATTTTTATAGATAAAAATGTTTTGAAATATTGATTGAAATAAAAAAAAGACGGTCCTGACACCCTGAATACTTTTTTTTTGTCCTTGAAGAATGGGACTGTTAAGCCTCCTGTCCGAGATAGTAAAATATTCTTGAAATTCAGTTTCCTGAGCTTAAATAATTTAGGTAAGATTTCTGCACTAAAATTAGGTTTTTTTATCTCAGGGACTGTTCTTTTCATTTTGTATTCACAACCTTTAACACAGAATTCTAAGAAGTAACAGTAGCATGTGCATTTGCTATGTCATATCTGCATGGCGTGATTTATATTTGCTGAAATTTCATTATTCTGATAAGTAAAATTATTTCCATTTTGTTTTCACAGAAATCCAATTTCTATGGGTTTTTTTTTCAACATATGTGTTTTCCCAAGTAATATCAGGAGGTCAGCAAGCGTGAATAGAATAATAGAGAAAAAAAAAACCCAATAGATTTGAGCCTTCCTTCTGGATAATTTTCTTTTACTGGCGATAAACAGTACATTTACAGTACAGGTGCATCCRTACCATGGATTTCTTTTACTGTTTTCTTACCAGTTAAAATCCTTCTGTCTGTATCTCCCTAGTGTTGAAAGCATGCACTTTACAGACCTGTTTGAATTTCTTATATACCCTGAGTTTATTTAAGGGGAAAAAAAAAAAAAACCATGGAAAAATAGAGAAGTTAATCTTTGCTTTTTGTTGAGCAAAATATAGCTCAGCACATCCCCCTGAGAAAAAAAATAACAAAACAAAACAGAAACAAAAAAACTGAAAAATCCATATTAAGGACAGAACAAGCAAGGGAACATTGCTGAGAAGGTATAAAGCACATTTTACACTCTTTCAGAGGTTACTAAAATTCAGCATAAGAATACAGAGAAAAAAAAAAGCAATAAAGAAAGTAGAAAAAACAGAAGGCTGAAAGAAAAAGTCTGGTTTTTCAAAGAGCAGCACAAAAACAGCACAGCCTTGTGGTCTGAGAGGCAGTAATGAGCAGGGGGCTCCCATGATCTCGTGCTGTCTCTGAGTGCAGCATCCTTCACTTCTCTTTCCCCAAGTGGAGATGATATCCAGGCACTCAGGTGCTGAACTCAGCAAGGAATTGGTCACTCTGAGTGATGGGAAAACTCCTGGGAACTGGGCGCAAGCAATTGTTTTGTAGGAAAAGAGAAGTTCCTTATCCAGACAGTGCTTATCACAAAGTTCACCAATTCTGCTTCTCAAGTTCTTCTCTGTCCTGCCAATTGAGTAAAAGATTTTACATGTTCCAAAATTACAGAATGTTGATCCTCCATTGTCCCTTTCTAAATCATGAAAGCTAAGTCGTGCTCACAGGTGGACTCCATGTGATTCAGGAACGTGATCCCAACCAAACCACAGCAACTGAGTTGGGGAGAAAGTGCCTCAGCAACCTCCTGCATGGAGAGATGACTTCAGGCTCTGCCAGGAATTCAGAGCTCTTTCACTGAGGACACTACAGCTTTGGAGGACGGGAACACACCTGTGTCAGAGACCTTGAGACTAAAGTAAAGCAGACACAGTGGATGGTGGCAGATTTTCAGTCATTAAACTGTTTTTCTCAGTACTCTGATGGAGCAGAATTCCTGAAAATCAATGGAAACATAAAATGTTAAACATTTTTTATAGAGCCAAGGAAATGCAAACCGGCTCTGTTGCAAAAAGAATCAGGTTTGAGGATTACAGGAAGGCAAACAAATTAAACTGCATAAAACCAAATTATATAAGAAATAGGGGGGAAGAGGAATTTGAGTAGATGAAGTACCTTGCCAGCAGAAGGAGACCTGCCAAACATCTCCAGATGTCTGTTGTTCCTGCTGCACATTAGAACAACTCAAAGTCATCTCAGAAAAGCGGTTCTGCTGATCCCTTGGGGTTTTTCACCAATTTCCTCCTCTACTTTCTATCTCCTGTGTTCTATTACACTGAAATGTGCTACTATTCTGAAGCAGTTGGTGTTTCTGTTTGCTCTTCTTGAGCAGGGGGGGATGAAACAGGAGTGAGGGCTGCAGTGAGAGCAGGGGCTGGTGCCTATTTTGTGGGTTACATTTTTGGTGCAAAAGAGTATGAACACCCACAAAGTTCTGTTCAGCTGTAGAGGCTGGCCAAGTCTGATTTCTACAGCTTCCTCCCACTCATGTTTGCCTTTTTCAAAGGCTATTTTTTCTCTTTTATGCCTAAGACACCAAGTTTATATTGTGCAAGTCAGGAAAAGGCCTTCACCTCCCCAGGTTTTGAGTTATTCTGTTCAATTTTGGTTTTCATTTCAATAGTATTTAATGGTCTAGTTCTTTCAAAAAAAAAAAAAAAAAAATAGAAGGCTTCTGTCATTCTGAAACAGTAAGGTAAAGAAGAAAAAAAGCTTCTCATGGTAATAGAAAAATATACCACACCTTGCAAATAATGGAGTGCAAGGTTTCTTTGTATCTGAATAACTGAGAAAAAACTAAATTGAAGGCAGATCTATTTATTCAGTAACAAGCCTGCTCTCAAACGAATCCTGTCTCAGGCCAGATTCTTGGGTTTACCTATATAAATCTAATATAACTCTGAAGAAGTGAACGGCATGTCTCCTGGGTTACATCAGCGTCAATAAAATTGCAAGTGAACTAGGTGTAAAGGTGAACAAAAATGGTTTTATTTTTTACAGCTTCAGATACATTTCAAAAGGGTGAATGGTAAAGGGATATCTTGCTAAATTATGCCCTGGGGAAGCAAAGGGTGGATATATCTATCCAGCCAATCATGTACTACCATCTATAACACTCTTTTTGAGTCATGTTCTAGTAACATTTACAACACGTGAACTTCATCCACAAAACATTCATTCAGCCCTGGCAGGCAGAGCCACACTATAACATCTGAAGATATCAATACAGAAATTTGTACCAGCCATGCAAAAGCAGTAAAAATAAAMGCTGTTTTCCATTTCTTCACATTAAAAGCAAGCCCCTTTCAATGARTGTTTTAGCTCAGGAAAGATTCTAAGATGGGCTTTTCATGGTAATACAAGTCAAATATTTTCCGCCCTCTAGAGGGATGTTGTCAACTATGTTTCGCAAGACACAAAAGAAAAGAAATTCCAATTAAATTAAAATGTGAAAAAATACACAATTAAAAACTTACTATCCATGTTTAGCTGATTCTMAAAATAATTGATGAAATCATTCAAGCTAAATGGAGCATTTATATTCATTTTATTGAGATTTATTTYGCTGTTATGAGTTCAGTAGCTGTTATGTATCCCAACAGAACAGAAGCACCTCTCAACTGTGTTGCAGCATAAATTAAGATGTTAAAGCAARCCATTACTGCAAACACCCCATGAACAGGGAGAACTAAAAAATAGATTGATGGTGTGAGCAAAGATGYGCTGTCTTCAGACAGGAACTCCAAATGAGATCTCCTCTGAGCCCATTTCAAATCTGACAAAGTGGSATTGGGATTTGGGTGGGCCCTTGTACCAATTTTTATCACACTCTGCAGTTTCCTACACTGGGAACATTTGGAAAATGTTGAAATAATTTTGAAATAATAAATGATTATAATAGAAGTATGCAGTATACTTTTGGCACAAGGAAGACAACAGCATTCTGATCAAAACTTGCACCACCTCACTCCATAGATTAACTCCAATCTATATTTGTAAATGTTGGTGCTTGAAAGACCCTTGCATAAAATACGTGACCATCAGAGCCGGGAATTTATAGAGATCTAGTCTCAAAGGTGCTARAAATTTCAATATCTTAACCTCTCAATGGTGGACCAAATTCTCTTTTGAGCAGAGTTAGTGAATATTTTCATAGGCAGGTTCCAGATGTGACAACTCATGTGTTTTCTTCTCTTATTTCCACCATAAAAAATAATCGATTCAAATCAAGATCAGGATTTAAATATTTGTTTATTCCTTACACACCTTCTTTTGCTTGAATAAGATTCATTATATTATTGCTTTTACCTGTTAATTTTCTCAGTCATGTGTAAGGCAGAAGAAACAGCAGTTTTGCCCATAAGATGTCGCAATCAAATCAGTTCAGTCATGTCTGTATCCAAAGAATATTGCAATGTCAAGCATAAACTTGGTTAGTTATTTAAGCTGTAAATAACAGAAAAGTTTATTAAATACAGAGAGTAAATCTACCATAACACATTCCCTACCAGAATGTCTGTTTTATAGTAGATTAAACTGTAGCCTCAAACTACTAGATAATTCAGCTTTAATGTGTTGAATTTGTCAAATTTTAATATTAAATAAGTGTGAAATTTTAGCCAGAGGTAAAGCAAAGTTTCAGTACTAGAAAGTTGCTGCTGGCTGAGGGAAAAATGGTTTATGGAAAGTAAAATAAGTTCTAGTTTTACTGGGGTTTTGTATTTTGAACATAAGTAGAACCCAAAAGAAATTAAAAGAAAATGTGACTAATGATAACCAAGGAATTAATGACTCATTAATAACAGTTAAATCATAAAATARTAAGTCAGTTATTTTGCCCTGTTTCAGGTAAGGAGCAGAGAATGGTCAATTGAGCATGTGTCACACTGAAAATTTCTGACTTCACAGTTCAGTGCTGTAGGATGATATTTTGGCTTCCCAGTAAAACTCTCATCTGCAGCTTTTATATCTCCTCCTCAGAATAGCTTATGATTTTGCCCTCCCACAAGTCCAGTGTGTTTTACAATAGGAATTTAATATCTGGACAGAGAACTCTACATTTTTTCTGGTCAAAGTCTTMCAGGATATTYTTGTATGTCTGTGTGTCCTGACCTTGTTCTGTTGCTGACCTATCCAGACTGCACTCTGTGCCTTGGCACAAAGGAGTGCACACTCACAGAGGTCTAACAGGATTTTATAGTGCTGATGCTTCCTAAATATTAGCATTAAATATTTTCAGATGTCTGCATGAGGAAAAGCAGTTCCAGAAGGTCAAGAGAGGTGATCCTGCCCCTCTACTCAGCCCCAATGAGTGAAACAGGAGGGCTCCTCAATACAAGAGAGAAAAGGAGCCACTGGTGAAGGTCCACAAAGATGATTGAGGGACTGGAGCATCTCTATTATGAGGAGAGATTGTGTGATTTGAGCCTGTTTAGTCTGGAGAAGATTCAGAGG